>NC_060130.1:117187767-117488392 GCF_021461395.2 Schistocerca americana | reverse complement strand
ATCATTATGTATATTTCAGATTATGTTTACTTATTGAGAAATTACAATTATTTAAGGTTATATTATGGATCATGTGAGTTTTGTTAATGAGCTATGGAACATGTAAGTTTTGACGATCCCCATTTTGGATCTTGTGAGTTTTGGTACTGAGCTCTTTGGACGATGTTGGTTTCGCGGGAACTATCGCGTTGTGACTCGATATGCAACACTTTTTGGTTCCGACTGCAAGCCACTTTCTCTTCTACAGTGTATATATAATATTACATTCTGATGTTAATCGTAATAAATAGCAATTAATCACCTTTTATGGACTTTGCTTGTGTTAGTTTACAAAAGGTATTCTCTAGTTTGGGATACCGTTTGCAATTTCATAAAAGAAATGTCTACCGTGCACATTTCTTCAGTTTAATGATCAAAGAAATTTACAAATTTTCCATTCATGAGAACTAATTATCGATCACAAAGAAAAGTAGAATATTATAATCAGGAAAATAATTCAAACATGTTAAGCATTTTTTGAGAAGAAAGAAACTATCAAATACCAAAAGAAAATGAGCTACTAAAATAAAACTGAAGATTTGAAGGAGATTCACCTCTAAAACTTAAAGTAATTTTACTCTTCTGTGTCTATATCACAACATTAAGTTCCTCTTGAATCATGTCACACATACACTCATGATCAGTTTGATCCGTTGTATTCTCATCAATAACATGCTCATAGAACTATGGCTCCTCAATTTCTGTCCAGCTTTCCCCATAATGGGCAGTCAGAAGTTTTTCAACGTCCCTCCTTTTCTCTAAAGAGATTGAATTCTTTGGTTGGATGAGTTCGGGATGTGTAAGTGCATTTACTCCAGATTTAAACACAGATCTAAAAACTCCAAGGTCATTTCTGTACGTTTGTTCACCAAGACACAAGGATTTTATTTCCCACTCCATGCTTTATGTAAATGCGCTTACATTTTGAAATTGAAAAATGCCATGATCCTGGATTACGCAATGCAATTATCACACACTTCTTGAAGTCGGCAACACGGGAGTCTCTTCCTACCAATTTCAAAGTTGATTGATTCGAAATTATCTCATACACTTGTTCAGGCTGTACTATTACTTCCACTGTTTTCATTTTCCTTTCTATATTTCCAAACACTCTGTCTGGAGGAATGTAGCTATGACCAGTGACTGGAAAAATCATTTAAATTCCATCGATATGTGGGGGAGACTTTACGGAAAGCCAAAACATACACATCGCAACCAATCGAATTTGTTTGTAATGGGACATGTCTAGGGAGTTTAATGTATCAAACACACATGAGGCTATAGTGTTTGAATGTGGCCTGAATTCGTTTTCTGTCCAACAATAAGAAGGGACAGTGGAACGGTTTAACTCAGATTTACTGTGACCTTTAACAATGGTAAAATTCTGGACATAAATTTGTCTGCTATAATAGCATGACTGATCTGGAACTTCGGGCAATGGAATATTCTTCTCACAATCAAATGAAAGAATTAACGTTTCAACGTCTTTGCCCTTCAGGGTGTTAAAAATACCATATACTTTAACTTGTGAACCCTTTTTTCAGTAATTAATTGAGTTTCCTTGTTAGGGTCTCTCATGTTTTAACTTCTCAGCTAGGCCTAAGCATGTAGAACACACATCAGTTCTCGGTGTACCAAAGCCTACGTTGTATTTTGTATTAAAGATGTACCTGAAGTAAGATAGCTTCACAGGGATGTTTTCGGGCTTGGAAGAATAAATTTTCCATGACGTTTTACAGTTCATATTCGCAGGCAGATACCGTCTTTCTCTTCGTCCTCTACAGTAATGTTTCGCTACACACTTTAGACTATTGATAAACTTCACAACACAGTCTCTCTTGCGTTCATATTCTGCCGCCCTCCTGAAGCCACCTCTCCGGTCTTGTACAAAACCTTGCTGATGAAACTGTTTAGTGATATTATTTATTCTGAATCGTGACACTCTCAATACATTTATAAAGGTTGACATGCAAACTGGAACTTAACTTTTCTGTGTGCTTCATATAAAATAATTCGTCGTTCTAAGCAGCTGCGACTTTTGGTTTTGACTTGATTTGTGTTTTCTAGGTCGACGTCTGATGACGTTGCGAATTTCCACATACTTCAATATGAACTGATTCTGATAATCTCTTTCCGGTGTTTTACAAAACAAATCATGAAAGTTTTTAATACCGTTCATAGAAAGTGAACCGCAATTAGATGCTCCTCCACGGTGTTGACATGTTGGATACTGGGGCAGCACTGAAGGTTTGTACCTATAATGATAGAACAAACTACACTGTTAGGTTCTGTTTGTTTTTCAATGAGGTTCTGTTTATTTTTCAAAAATGGACTTAAAATATTGAATTTGCGATTCCACACTGTTAAGTTCCAAAGAAAGAGTCCTAAACATTCTTACGTGGAGGAACAAATTAAGCCAATATTAAGAATCAGTTTAATTTGAAAACAATGAAGAAAACAGGATATTCTAACCTCATTCGTTTGGCTTCGTGACTTTTCCACATTTCTGGATGCTGTGAACGTTTCCTTGGCTTTCCTCTTTCTCCAATGGGTAAAATATTTTCTTCCATGACTTGCGTCTCAAATCAGTTTTATTCCAACCACTATTTTGAATTATATTCCCCAAAATAACTGAGCAGAACAGAAAACACACTCCACTGGCATCAATATTTACTACTACCGCTGTGGTTGCCCCGGTTGCTGCCCGCAGTGGGGCTGAGCTCTCGCCTGTGGTTGATTGGGAGGTCGTTCCAAGGCGTGGCAGGCAGCGAAAGACGTCCACGGAGGCTGATCAGAGAGCCTCCCCGGTGCGTCTGACAAACAGGTTTCAGGCACTGTCTCTGGCTGAGCCAGATGCAGCTGCCTGCCCTGTTTCAGAGGATCATTCTCAGCCTTCAAGGTCCGGGCAATCGCAGAGGGTGGGCTTATTGGTAGTTGGGAGCTCCAATGTTAGGTGCGTAATGAGGCCCCTTAGGGATATGGCGGCTAAGGAGGGGAAGAAATCCAGTGTGCACTCTGTGTGCATTCCGGGTGGAGTCATTCCTGATGTGGAAAGGGTCCTTCCGGATGCCATGAAGAGCACAGGGTGCAGCCAGCTGCAGGTGGTGGCACATGTCGGCACTAATGACGTGTGTCGCTTTGGATCTGAGGAAATTCTCTCTGGATTCCAGCGGCTATCCGATTTGGTGAAGGCTGCCGGTCTTGCTTACAAGATGAAGGCAGAGCTCACCATCTGCAGCATCGTTGATAAAACCGACTGCGGACCTTTGATGCAGAGCCGGGTGGAGGGTCTGAATCAGAGCCTCAGACGGTTTTGCGACCGTGTTGGCTGCAGATTCCGTGACTTGCGCCATAGGGTGGTGGGGTTTCGGGTTCCGCTGAATAGGTCAGGAGTTCACTACACTCAGCTGGCGGCTACACGGGTAGCGGAGGCTGTGTGGCGTGGACTGGGCGGTTTTTTAGGTTAGAAGGCCTCGGGAAAGTACGGTGTGGGCTGCAATCTCAAAGGGTGCATGGCAAATACAGGACGTGCTTGGATCAAGGAACAGTCGGAATTGTAGTTGTAAACTGTTGTAGTTGTGCTGGGAAAGTCCCTGAGCTTCAAGCGCTAATAGAAAGCACAGAAGCTGAAATCTTTATAGGTACAGAAAGCTGGCTAAAGCCTGAAATAAGTTCTTCAGAAATTTTTACGAAGTCTCAGACGGTGTTCAGGAAAGATAGATTAGGTAGAATTGGTGGTGGAGTGCTTGTGTCTGTCAGTAGTGGTTTATCTTGTAGTGAAGTCGAAGTAGATACTCAATGCGAATTGGTATGGGTGGACGTCATACTTAACAGCCGAACTTAGTTAATAATTGGCTCCTTCTACCGACCCCCAGACTCCGATGATATAGTTGCGGAACAGTTCAGAGAAAATTTGAGTCTCGTAACAAATAAATACCCCACTCATACGGTTATAGTTGGTGGGGACTTCAACCTTCCCTCGATATGTTGGCAAAAATACTTATTCAAAACCGGTGGTAGGCAGAAAACATCTCCCGAGATTGTCCTAAATGCTATTTCGAGCAGTTAGTCCACGAACCCACGCGAATTGTAAATGGTTACGAAAACACACTTGACCTCTTAGCCACAAACAATCCAGAGCTGATAGGGAGCATCATGACTGATACAGGGATTAGTGATCACACGGTCGTTGTAGCTAGGCTCAATACCGTTTCTTCCAAATCCACCAGAAACAAACGCAAAATAATTTTATTTAAAAAAGCGGATAAAGTGTCACTAGAAGCCTTCCTAAGAGACAATCTCCATTCCTTCCGAACTAACTATGCGAATGTAGACGAGATGTGGCTCAAATTCAAAGATATAGTAGCAACAGCAATTGAGAGATTCATACCTCATAAATTGGTAAGAGATGGAACTGATTCCCCATGGTATACAAATCAGGTCCGAACACTGTTGCAAAGGCAACGGAAAAAGCATGCGAAGTTCAGAAGACCGCGAAATCCCGAAGATTGGCTAAAATTTACAGACGCGCGAAATTTGGCACGGACTTCTATGCGAGATGCCTTTAATAGGTTCCACAACGAAACATTGTCTCGAAATTTGGTAGAAAATCCGAAGAAATTCTGGTCGTATGTAAAATACACAAGTGGCAAGACACAGTCAATACCTTCGCTGCGCAGTGCCGATGGTGCTGTTACCGACGTCTGTGCCGCTAAATCGGAGTTATTGAACGCAGTTTTCCGAAATTCCTTCACCAGGGAAGACGAATGGAATATTCCAGAATTTGAAACACGAACAGCTGCTAGCATGAGTTTCTTAGAAGTAGATACCTTAGGGGTTGCGAAGCAACTCAAATCGCTTGATACGGGCAAGTCTTCAGGTCCAGATTGCATACCGATTAGTTTCCTTTCAGATTACGCTGATACAATAGCTCCCTACTTAGCAATCATATACAACCGCTCGCTCACCGATAGATCTGTACCGACAGATTGGAAAATTGCGCAGGTCGCACCAGTGTTTAAGAAGGGTAGTAGGAGTAATCCATCTAACTACAGACCTATATCATTGACGTCGGTTTGCAGTAGGGTTTTGGAGCATATACTGTATTCAAACATTATGAATCACCTCGAAGGGAACGATCTATAGATACGTAATCAGCATGGTTTCAGAAAACATCGTTCTTGTGCAACGCAGCTAGCTCTTTATTCGCACGAAGTAATGGCCGCTATCGACAGGGGATCTCAGTTTGACTCCGTATTTCTGGATTTCCGGAAAGCTTTTGACATCGTTCCTCACAAGCGACTTCTAATCAAGCTGCGGGCCTATGGGGTATCGTCTCAGTTGTGCGACTTAATTCGTGATTTCATGTCAGGAAGGTCGCAGTTCGTAGTAATAGACGGAAAATCATCGAGTAAAACTGAAGTGATATCAGGTGTTCCCCAGGGAAACGTCCTGGGACCTCTGCTGTTCCTGATCTACATAAATGACCTGGGTGACAATCTGAGCAGTTCTCTTAGGTTGTTCGCAGATGATGCTGTAATTTACCGTCTAGTAAGGTCATTCAAAGACCAGTACAGTTGCAAAGCCATTTAGAAAAGATTGCTATATGGTGTGGCAGGTGGCAGTTGACGCTAAATAACGAAAAGTGTGAGGTGATCCACATGAGTTCCAAAAGAAATCCGTTGGAATTCGATTACTCGATTAATAGTACAATTCTCAAGGCTGTCAATTCAACTAAGTATCTGGGTGTTAAAATCACGAACAACTTCAGTTGGAAAGACCACATAGATAATATTGTGGGGAAGGCGAGCCAAAGGTTGCGTTTCATTGGCAGGACACTTAGAAGATGCAACAAATCCACTGAAGAGACAGCTTACACTACACTCGTTCGTCCTCTGTTAGAATATTGCTGCGCGGTGTGGGATCCTTACCAGGTGGGATTGACAGAGGACATCGAAAGGGTGCAAAAAAGGGCAGCTCGTTTTGTATTATCGCGTAATAGGGGAGAGGGTGTGGCAGATATGATACGCGAGTTGGGATGGAAGTCATTAAAGCAAAGGCGTTTCTCGTCGCGGCGAGATCTACTTATGAAATTTCAGTCACCAACTTTCTCTTCCGAATGCGAAAATATTTTGTTGAGCCCAACCTACATAGGTAGGAATGATCATCAAATTAAAATAAGAGAAATCAGAGCTCGAACAGAAAGGTTTAGGTGTTCGTTTTTCCCGCGCGCTGTTCGGGAGTGGAATGGTAGAGAGATAGTACGATTGTGGTTCGATGAACCCTCTGCCAAGCACTTAAATGTGAATTGCAGAGTAGTCATGTAGATGTAGATGTAGATGTACACAAGAAAATGGCGCCGAGTGAGCTAATCGCTGATTGGTCAAGATGAGGTACGGGACAAAACTCACAAGACCCCGCGGATCATGAGACTTTTGAAACTAACCATGAAGTTGAACACCGGTTTTCTCAAGGATCTTGTGCCAAATGTGAATAACTGTTTCGTGAATTATGTTCTATGTACAGGGCTATTACAAATGATTGAAGCGATTTCATAAATTCACTGTAGCTCCATTCATTGACATATGGTCACGACACACTACAGATACGTAGAAAAACTCATAAAGTTTTGTTCGGCTGAAGCCGCACTTCAGGTTTCTGCCGCCAGAGCGCTCGATAGCACAGTGAGACAAAATGGCGACAGGAGCCGAGAAAGCGTATGTCGTGCTTGAAATGCACTCACATCAGTCAGTCATAACAGTGCAACGACAATTCAGGACGAAGTTCAACAAAGATCCACTAACTGATAACTCCATTCGGCGATGGTATGCTTAAAGCTTCTGGATGCCTCTGCAAGGGGAAATCAACGGGTCGGCCTGCAGTGAGCGAAGAAACGGTTGAACGCGTGCGGGCAAGTTTCACGCGTAGCCCGCGGAAGTCGACGAATAAAGCAAGCAGGGAGCTAAACGTACCACAGCCGACGGTTTGGAAAATCTTACGGAAAAGGCTAAAGCAGAAGCCTTACCGTTTACAATTGCTACAAGCCCTGATACCCCATGATAAAGTCAAACGCTTTGAATTTTCGGCGCGGTTGCAACAGCTCATGGAAGAGGATGCGTTCAGTGCGAAACTTGTTTTCAGTGATGAAGCAACATTTTTTCTTAATGGTGAAGTGAACAGACACAATGTGCGAATCTGGGCGATAGAGAATCCTCACGCATTCGTGCAGCAAATTAGCAATTCACCAAAAGTTAACGTGTTTCGTGCAATCTCACGGTTTAAAGTTTACAGCCCCTTTTTCTTCTGCAAAAAAAAAAAAAAAAAAAAAAGAAAAGAAAAAAAGAAAACGTTACAGGACACGTGTATCTGGACATGCTGGAAAATTGGCTCATGCCACAACTGGAGACCGACAGCGCCGACTTCACCTTTCAACAGGATGGTGCTCCACCGCACTTCCATCATGATGTTCGGCATTTCTTAAACAGGAGATTGGAAAACCGATGGAGCGGCTGTGGTGGAGATCCTGATCAGCAATTCATGTCGTGGCCTCCACGCTCTCCCGACTTAACCCCATGCGATTTCTTTCTGTGGGGTTAAGTGAAAGATTCAGTGTTTAAACCTCCTCTACCAAGAAACGTGCCAGAACTGCGAGCTCGCATCAACGACGCTTTCGAACTCATTGATGGGGACATGCTGCGCCGAGTGTGGGAGGAACTTGATTATCGGCTTGATGTCTGCCGAATCACTAAAGGGGCACATATCGAACATTTGTGAATGCTTAAAAAAACTTTTTGAGTTTTTGTATGTGTGTGCAAAGCATTGTGAAAATATCTCAAATAATAAAGTTATTGTAGAGCTGTGAAATCGCTTCAATCATTTGTAATAACCCTGTATAAAGCTACATGAGAATACGTCGGCATCTCAATTTTCATTATTTTGGAGCATGTGAGTTATGACTCTAACCTACACATATGCAGATGATGATGGCCTCCGCTCAGTGGTTTTAAACTCTGCCAGCAGAGTTTCAGTTGCTAAATACTCTATGCCTAGTCCACAACACTTAGATACAATGTAACCATCCTTTCTAAGCAGATTCACGTGGAATCAGAGCTTTATAACAGATTTTTCATGGATCCTTGAATGTATTAAATGCCCACGAATTCATCATTTTCAGCGATTATACCAATGTAGGGCCATTTTCCAATGCAAATGCCGTAAATTTCAATATTATGTATCCGCCAGTCGTATCCAGAATTTCCCATACAATGTGTTTAAAGTAATTCGTAAGCCTTGCTTGTGCGTCTGCAACTGTTTGCTCTTTTTCCAGTAACAGTTCATATTCTGCCTTCATGGCAGTTACTTTCACCACTTACTCCACCATTCATTTTTTGACTTTGAGCGCTTCCACTTCCCGTTCCCGTTTTTGAATGCATAAGACATTAACGTCACTTAAGGGAATAACTTTTTTAAGATGGAATGACTTAAAAAATTCAGTTTTTTTCTCAACCCTTGCGTCCACATTCAAAAAATTATGCTTTGTTCTATAACCAGGTTATTGGGGGTAACCCAATGAACTTATTGTCGTACAGTCACGGCTGGCAACACTCAGCTCTGGGTATGTACGAAATCATTGTAACAAGGCATTCTATTCGTTGCTGGCAACTCTTGCTAATATTGCACAACATTATGAACTGTTCATTATTGTGTAAGCTTTGCAGCTGTGAACTTCAACTCTGGATTCTCATGGAAGATAAACTGGAACTATAAATCTCAATGCAACAGATTAAGCTATGAAGCGAAAGAAGAGCATATTAGAAAGTTATTGTCTACTGCTGATATAGAAGAGGATGATGCCACAGATTTCAGCGACGAAGAACCTACAGACAATGGATTCTAACTTGGAAGATGCTGCTACTTTAGATATTGAAGATGCTTTTGGTGCTTGTAGTGATATTGAAGTTGAAAGAGAGATAAGTGATCATGGTAACGATGAAAATGACAGATCTGACGAAAAAAATGAAGCAATTGTGTCTTCGGCAGGCATTTTACGCGATAAAGATGGAACTAAATGGCATAAGGGACCTTTTGGGAAAAGAAAGTTACTGAAGCATAATATTTCAAGGGAAAGTACTTGTCCAACATGCACAACAAAACGTCTTTCTTTAAAAGACATCTTCAAGAGTATATTTACAGAAAAAATGTGTGATATATGAGTATGTGAAACCAACAGGAAGGCAAATCAGGTATTCACAAACTATAACATCAAAGCAGCGAAAGTGTGGAAGCTATCGACAACTGAAGAATTTAATGCATATCTTGGTATACTGATAATAGCTGGAATAAGATTCTCTAATACTGAACACTCAAAGGAAATGTGGAAAAATGAATTCTCATTGTACTGAGCAAGCTTATCCCTCAGTAGGTATTGGCAGGTAAGCAGATTTACAAGACTTGACAATGTGAACACTAGGGCTGAGCGTCTGAAAAATGACTAAGCTGCTGCAATATCTGACATATTTGAAATACTAAATCCAGAAATGCAGAAATATAGTCAACTACAATTTCCTCAGGACTCTACCATTAGCACGGCTGTTGATGACTTGGAATTTGTCCATAGTTGGTACTGTGAAAAGAAACAAGCTCTATACACCGCCAGAAATGCAGCCTTCCTCTTCATGCCAAGAACTGTCATTTATATTTGGATTCAGTGAAGATAAAGTTTCTCTGTGTTCATATGTTCCAAAGAAGAAGAAAGCAGTTCTAATGATATGCATTGTGATCGGTCCACTTCTCGCCCTCTTTCAAAGCCAGATGTTATGCATTATTATAAAAGCACAAAAGGGGGCCTTGATAATATGGGCAAGTTGCGTTCTCATTACAATGTAAAGAGGAGGCGACAGAGATATCTGCTAGCATTTTTTGCAACATTCTGGATATTGCTTGCTTAGCGACATACATTATTTACACAGAAAACAATCCTCAAGCAAAAAATGACGCAGAGTATTTCTAATTAGGGTTACCATGTGTAGCAGGGACCGCGGCGGGCACTGAGATGGGGCTGTAGAAGTTAAGTAAAAAGTTTATTTAATGTAATTACTTTTTATGTTGAACATAATTACATGGAGCTTGGTGCAACAGAAGCAGCTGGTACACCATACTTTTCGGAAGGTTTCACCTTTTTCAGCAAGTCTTCTTTCCCTTTTACGTATTTATAAAACTCCATGCAAGTCAGTTTGTAGTTAAACAGACACTGCAAGACTGATGTCACAGTCCCTGGCAGTAGTCGATTTCTTTCATCAGACCACCGGGCCGACATCAGCGAAAATACTCTTTCCACAGGGACGTTGTGTGTGGGAAGAGAAAACAAATACTCGAATAATTTTAGCAGTTAGCATTTGCGTTCATGCTTTTCGATTTCCTTAAGAAAGTAAATCCTCCTTTCTTCCACGGAGTGTTTAGAATTCCGTTCTTCCGAGTCACTCTTACTTTCTAAAAAGCTCTTCAGATACATACATTCCTGAAAGCAATTATCGCCTGAAATCTTCATACCATTTTTAGTCAGGTATATGATCGTGTTTTCAACCATCGCTCAATCTGGGGTTTCAGATAGCGTCATCCAATCAAATACTTGATATTTATTAAAAGAAATAGCTCATTCCTCTTAGTAATCAAATGCTATAGAAAGCCATTGTCTCTTCCTCAGATTTCGAAATGAAATTAATTATTTCTTGATTATAGTTCTCATTCTTTAATTTGATCAGATTCATCTTGGTTTTCAAGCCAATGAAATTGCCAGTCTTCCTTTCATTCAGACATCTTTCAGTGTCGATTAATATATTTCTTATTTCAGTTATCGAGGCTTTGTTCTTCACCATGCTTTTTATATTTTTTCAAACACAGCCAAGTTTGACTGCAGAAACATGAAGTAAATTTCACTTATCGGACTACCGAAAAACTCTGAAACTATTTTAGGTGGCCTGCATTCGGTGCCAGAACATTGTTTTTTTATGGAATCCAAAGCTTAAGAGTTCTCTCAGCTGCGTGCATTAACGACACCCATCTTATTTTTGAGTCAGATAAAAGAGTCTGATGATTGACATCAACGTATAAGCAGAACACTTTCAGCTTCTCTGTCCTTATCGTGTATATTGAAAAATAATGAAATACACTCATGGCGATTATTTCAATGTCGACAGTTAAGACTCCAGCAGCGCTTGATATATATAGTATTGTGGAGAATATGGGCAGGGCATCCAATTCCTTCTACATTTTTTCCTAGTTTTTCTTTAATTTGGTGAAACACATTCCGCTGGCAGCGCCGGCGAAGCCCTCCGAAGTTGGTATTGGAACTGTCTCCACAAAACCGACTAATTTATCTAATGGAATTTGCAGTTGTCTTCAAGTGTCTAGACAAAACTTTGCAGTTGTCTCCGATGTTTCGTTATTCGGTGAATCAAACTTCAACAGCTTCTGCTGGATCCCGTCAGTTTCAGTAAAGTATTGAACAACTAAAGGAAATATCTTTTCAGCGTTATGGTTCGATGCGTCGGTGCCTATGCTGTAAAATGGAACTTCTTGCAATTGTTTAATGTATTCGGAAACGGAGTGCGGTGCGACAACGTTTTTAACAAAAGCTGCAGCTTTAGTCCTGGCTGTATACTGCTTTACGGCGACTTTGGAGTCACAATATATTGCGGCATTCAGGTTTACGGTACAGTCAAGAGAACTGAAGGATTGATGATGCTTGACGACTTTATAAGTTGCTGTTAGTTCTGCAGCAGCGACAAGCAGCTCTTCCTGGGTATCTTATTTAGTCATGAATGTAGAAACAGGTTTTGATGTCGATGTATCGCGAATCTGTTTGCATGATTCTTCGTAGAAATGAGATGCCTCACATCTGCCTTACCTCCGTGAGTTACTGAGATGGAACACCCACAGATCTGATGCAACGCTTCCTGATCCGTTAAGTCCTTTCTTGAAAAAAGACCATTCTTTGGTGCATTTGTGGTGTCACCGCCAGACACCACACTTGCTAGGTGGTAGCTTTAAATCGGCCGCGGTCCATTAGTACATGTCGGACCCGCGTGTCGCCACTGTGTGATCGCAGACCGAGCGCCACCACAAGGCAGGTCTCGAGATACGGAATAGCACTCGCCCCAGTTGTACGGACGACATTGCTAGCGACTAGACTGACGAAGCCTCGCTCATTAGCCGAGCAGATAGTTAGAATAGCCTTCAGCTAAGTCCATGGCTACGACCTAGCAAGGCGCCATTAGCCTTACATAGCAATTGATAATTATCGTCTAAAGCATGTCTCACGATGTATACAACAAGGATAGATTAAAGTTAAGTATTCCCAAAAGCAACGTACTTTTCTTTAGAGCATTCATTGAGCGTCCTGTTTCAGACTTCCCGATATTCTGCGTGAGATTATAGCTTGCATATCGGCCCCCTCAAAATAACACTGTGTCGGCACTTCTGTCGACACATCAGCATTCATCCTAAAAATGACACTTTCTCTTTCCATCCGTAGGTATTTTCGTAATCTTTGATAAGATGAGGTTAGTAGACGTTAAACAGACGACAATAACAGTTTAGTCATCGAAGTACACGTCACTACACACTTCACGCCCTATATATCCGCAGTAAACACTTCAAACATTACTAACTTGCACTTGTTGTTCGTATTATGTTTGGAAAGAATCGTCTCATCAGATCGATATTCAAATGGGAACTGTGTGATTCTTTAGCGTGATGCTGCTTAAATAGTTTCAGCCCCATACTATTGGAGAAGTCTGGTAATTTCTCGAATTATGGCGCTAGATCTGGAAGGTGCTTGCGTCGTCGATATGCAACATGCAACTCCATCTGTGAGACGATCTTGTCAAACTTGTTGACATAAATAAAACTGACTGAGGCTGCATTTACATGTTGCGGTAACAGATGATGTCAGGAGAAGAAGGTCCATACAGTCCCGATATATCGAGAAGGCTGGCAATCTTATTTCTACTGGATCTGGGAAAACGTTTAGCAATGCCTTCCATTATCTCCATATCATCAAATCCTAATTCCTCGAGAAAATGTTCCATGAAATCGGGTACTGAGTGCCTAATTCTTGTTCCTGAACAAGTGGAGGCTCAGCCAAAACGAGATGTTTCTGGGCAGCTGAAAATCGTTGTTGACTGTTTTGTATGCAAATTTCAATCAGACAAAAGGAAGAGCAAAACAAGAAAAAGTTGCAAGAAATTTAAAAAACAATATGTGATGAGCATTGCAATAAAAACAGTGTGTGGACTTCGTGAGTAAATAATAATTCCAAATTTATCTTTCCATTGTAATGAACAGCAAAATTTAGCAGCTATATAATATCGTGTAAATAATAAAACTATTAATATATTATACATTGAAGAGACAAAGAGATTGGTACACCTGCCTAATATCATGTAGGGCCCCCAGGAGCACGCAGAAATGGAGTAACATGACGTGGCATGAATTCGTCTATTGTCTGAAGCAGTGCTGAAGCCTGCAGGAGTGTCCGTAAATCCATAAGAATAGGAGGGATTGGGGACCTCTTCTGAACAGCACCTTGCAAAGCATCCCAGATATACTCAATAATGTTCACGTCTGGGGAGTTTGGTGGTCAGCGGAAGTGTTTAAACTCAGAAGAGTGTTCCTGGAGCCACTCTGTAGCAATTCTGAACGTGTGGAGTGTCGCATTGTCCTGCTGGAACTGCCCTAGTCTGTCGGAATGCACAATGGACATGAATGGCTGCGGGTGATCACGCAAAATGTTTACGTACGTGTCACTTGTCAGAGTCGTATCTAGACGTATCAGGGGTCCCATATCACTCCTACTGCACACACCCCACACCATTACAGAGCCTCCACCAGATTCAAGTCCCCTGCTGACATGCAGGGTCCATCGATTCATGAGGTTGTCTCCATACCCGTACACGTCTATTCGCTTGATACAATTTGAAACGAGACTCATCTGACTACGCAACATGTTTCCAGTCTTCAGGCCGTCCGATGTGGCCGAGCGTTTCTAGGGGCTTCAGTCTGTAACCACGCGACCGCTACGGTCACAGGTTCGAATCCTGCCTCGGGCATGGATGTGTGGGATGTCCTTAGGTTAGTTAGGTTTCAGTAGTTCTAAGTTCTAGTGCTCAGAGTCATTTGAACCATCCAGTCTTCAACAGTTCAATGTCGATGCTGACGGGACCAGGTGAGTACACGAGTCTCTGAACGCCCATATCGACGCCATTTCGTTGAATGGTTTGCGCGCTGACACTTGCTGATGATTCAGCATTGAAATCTGCAACAATTTGCGGAAGGGTTGCATTTCTGTCACGTTGAACGATTCTCTTCAGTCGTCGTTGGTCCCGTTCTTGCAGGATCTTTCTCCGGCCTCAGCGATGCCGGAGAGTTGATGTTTTACCGGATTCCTGATATTCGTAGTACACTCGTTAAATGGTCGTACGGGAAAATCCCCACTTCATCGCAACCTCGGAGATGCTTTGTTCCATCACTTATGCGCCGACTATAACACCATGTTCAAACTGACTTAAATCTTGGTAACCTGCCATTATAGCAGTAGTAACCGATCTAACAACTGCGCCAGACACTTGTTGCCTTATATAGGCGTTGCCGACCTCAGCGCCATACTCTGCCTGCTTACATATCTCTGTATCTGAAAACGCTTACCTATACCAGTTTCTTTGGCATTCAGTGTATAAACTAAAGTACTTCATTTCTGAACTCCACACCTGTTCTAATGGAGATTTGTGGTTTCCTGGATAACCCAATTATAGATTAGAAAGTGCATTATGTTCCTTCCCATTACCATGCTCTTCTTTGAAGGTATTTAAATTTTGCTTTTATTATGACTTATATAAAGAGGCAAATGAGGAATAAGCTGTGGCTTGTGTATACTAGATTCGATACGCATGAAAAATTTGCTGTATATTTACCAGTTTACCCAGGTAACCCAACGTGGGCACAAGGGTTAAGACCTTTGGAATATCATTATTCGTAGGAACCAATCCTAGTTTGTCAGTATCAATCCTAGATTGAGAAAAATATGTCTCTCGAGCTTTAATATAGCACTTATGTATAATACGTATATCGTCTTTGTTGGAGTCTGTGTTAACAATCATCACATAGTTCACAGGTAAATAATTCAAATTATAGGCAGGCAGAACATAGTTTGTAAACGTTTTTGTCTTGATTGTCGATAAGGTTTATTTGGATACTAGTCAACTTTCATGTATTCTTATTTCCCCAGTAGACATATTGCAGAACAGTGTTAAACACAACACAGCAACTGTTCTTTTTTTAAGTTGTATGTTGGTCTACAGTACATGAAAGCAATTGATGTACAGTACAGAAAAGCAGAGTGTAAATACTGTTCATTGTGGTTAACACACTGAGACAGTCTTCCACTTGGTCAAAGATACCATCAGTTCTGTAGTTTTGAGACATTGCTTTCAGTCTGGTAATACCATGTTTTTTCGCCAAGGAAGACATAAACGATTCCTCTAGATGCATGTCATGGCACTTTGCAAAAGGATTACAAATTTCTTTGTTCACTCCTGAGCTTTTGATCTGACATACAAATTTATTATATATCTTTTTACGTTACCAATGTCATTAATAAGACTATAAGTTCTCCACTAATAACCACAAACCAAAGCGTTCTTCAGTTGGACTTGTCTCCTTCCCAAGAAGTTAATGGATGTCAAGCACTTTTGAGCAAAACTTATTGACACTTTCCGCTATGACAGATAACTGATCAACAGCTGCTGAAAATCTTCCTATAATCTTCAGAGATCAAAGCTGATACCTATTCTGAGCATGTGTTCATGATGTCAGTTCAGACCAACCCTTCTAAATTTCTTGTGGTTGCAATCCAATTGTAAATTCCTATCCAAATTGCGCTAATTTGTGTGGGTGTGTGCAGCAGAGGCGGAGGCAGCGATGACGACAAACCCCACACGTACGGGATATTACGAAATGGTACCCGGATTATGCAGTGCAGTACACCGTATTATGCATCATAGTACCTTTGTTTATACAGCACGGTATTCCGCATTATAAGCTGCTGTAAGCCAGATTTAAGTGACACAGTATCCCAGGTTATTTGACGTGGAACTACAATGCCACATGAGGGGGCAGCTTACCACAGACATCTTTTATGATTCCCCTGCACATACTTTAACTTCTGAGTAAAACTTCATCTCCTCATGAACATTGTCATTGTCACTATCCCATCCTCTGCTACGCACACGCACTCACACAGACACACACATACAAAATAACGCAATTCGGTTAGAGCTTTATGCGGGGGGTGGGTTTGACGGGAACTGAAGATATGATCATGGTTTCAGAAGTGGCATCATCTTGGATCTTTAGAATATATAAGAAGCTTTCACAGCTGCAGCTCATCACTTTCCTGTCATAGCACGAAGTGTCAACATTTCTTGCCCCTAAGTATTTAACATCCCTCAGCTTCTTAGGAAAAGGACGGGTTCAACTGATGAACACTTTGGTTTGTGGTTATTTTTGAAGAACTCGGACAATCTTGCTATTGATATCGGTAACACGACTAACACCAAAAATGGCACACTTCTCAGCAAGAAGAATTCAAATGTACGTATGTGCAGTCCGTTATGTGTCCGTTTTATGATGGTTAAAATCTGTGATCAAGTGAACTGTTAAGAAAAATTAGAGAAGTGACGATCTTAATGTTAAAGAACGAAGTGTGTGGCGTATTTAACAGTTATTTACCTTGTAAATGCTCCAAGATTTTCTCCGTGAGATACAGCATCTATGTGATAGCAAGAGACATACTGGGAAAAATCGGCAAGGAAGTGCTTGAAACCATTTCGAGGAAATATAAAATCCTGCGGGTATACCGCATAAAGTAGAATTGCCGGACGTCAAAATACATGTTCTGCCTGCAATACTGCAGCAGCTTCGTGCAGACGATTGTTACCTTCTGGACCTGTATATAACGCAAATTTTTTCTGGGAGTTTTAACAAACTGGAGATCTGTGATTTCTTAATATCAGCCAAGACTTCCGTTTACAACTAGACTACCAACGAAACAGTAATGTGATTGTGAACAATGACTGGACTGTTTAACATGGATGAATCCAAATCTAAAATAAAGATATATAAGAAGTTTATGTCAGACGACAAGAACAAAGATATTGGCAACCATCTTATCCATTTCATGATACGCGCCTATGAGAAACATTTACGTCTACCCTGACTAAAGAACATGGTATTACCAAATTGGAGGCTACGATTTATAACTATACAATCGATGGTGTCTTTGACCCTATAGAACACTGTTTATGTGTATTAAACGTGAACATACAGTATTTATAACGTGCTCTGCTGTACTTTGTACCAGTCGCTTTTCTGTGGTTTAGCCTAACACGTAGCTTACAGAACAGTTGCTGTGCAGTGTTTCGCAATGTCCTGCAGGTTGTCTACGGAGGCAGTAAGAATACAAGAAATCTGACTGGTGTTGAAGTAAACTTTATAGACATGAAGACCAAAAAGATTATTAACTATGTTCTACCTGTCTATAGCTTCAGTTATTTACGTGTAAACTATGTGGAAACTGTTGAAACAGACTCCAACAAAGACGATAAAAGTGTTGTACGTAAGTGATACGTTAAAACTGGAGAAACACATTATTGTCAATCTAGTACATTGTTCTCCAGAATACTGTCAAATTTCGATACTTCCAAATTAGAATTGGTTACCACAAATAATTTGACAGGCCTAAAAAAAAGGAACCACCATATCGAACAGACTTCAGTAGCATCTTTATGAGCAGTTAATGTGTTAAGCGCATTAAAAAAAGAAAACTGGAAATGGAGGTCAAACAACTAAAACTGGTGCATCTCACGAAAACAGTTCCCACAAAGGGAGAGTATAAACTGTTATTGCAAAAAGAACAAGCCACTGCAAATATGCAGCAAGGCTTACAAATGATTTTGAACACAGTATATGGAAAAATCTGGATATGATCGGGCATACAAGATACGGAAAGTGGTCATACATTGATGAAATCGCAGATAACAATGAATACCAGGGAGTTTACTACATCTACATCTACATCTACATACATACTCCGCATTCCACCACACAGTGCGTGGCGGAGGGTACCTCGTACCACAACTAGCATCTTCTCACCCTTTCCACTCTCAAACAGAACGAGGGACAGATATAAATCTGTACGAGCCCTAATCTCTCTTATCTTATCTTTGTGGTCTTTCCGCGAAATATAAGTTGGCGGCAGTAAAATTGTACTGCAGTCAGCCTCAAATGTTGGTTCTCTAAATTTCCTCAGTAGCGATTCACGAAAAGAACGCCTCCTTTCCTCTAGAGACTCCCACCCGAGTTCCTGAAGCATTTCCGTAACGCTCGCATAATGATCAAACCTACCAGTAACAAATCTAGCAGCCCGCGTTTGAATTGCTTCTATGTCCTCCCTCAATCCGACCTCATAGAGATCCCAAACGCTCGAACAGTACGCAAGAATAGGTCGTATTAGTGTTTTATAAGCGGTCTCCTTTACAGATGAACCACATCTCCCAAAAATTCTACCAATGAACCGAAGACGGCTATCCGCCTTACCCACAACTGCCATTACATGCTTGTCCCACTTCATGTCGCTCTGCAATGTTACGCCCAAATATTTAATCGACGTGACTGTGTGAAGCACTACACTACTAATGGAGTGTTCAAACATTATGGGATTCTTTTTCCTATTCATCTGCATTAATTTACATTTATCTATATTTAGAGTTAGCTGTCATTCTTTACACCAATCAAAAATCCTGTCCAAGTCATCTTGTATCCTCCTACAGTCACTCAACGACGACACCTTCCCGTACACTACAGCATTATCAGCAAACAGCCGCACATTGCTATCCAACCTATCCAAAAGATCATTTATGTAGATAGAAAACAACAGCGGACCTACTACCACACTTCCCTGGGGCACTCCAGATGATACCCTCACCTCTGATGAACACTCACCATCGAGTACAAAGTACTGGGTTCTATTACTTAAGGGGAGCCAGAGGTGCCTATGCTGCCCATGTTAAAATCGCTAAGTTTGAGGAACACTTATTAATAAACTACCAAATAGAAAAAAAAGAATTTTTTTTTACATATAGAGTGGTTTAGTATTGCAGTTATGACAGAGGGATTTTGGAGTATCTTTTCTAGTTTCCTTCCAATTATTTTTTTTATTAATGACCCAAATTTTTTTACAAATAATTGCTTTATAATTAAACTGAAATGAAACTACTGAACATATTGCCAAATGCCTGTGTTACAATGTAAGTTTGACCACTAGGAGTGCTGTATAAAAATTTCATCTCTCTAGCTTGAGTGTATTTTGAGAAAATGTTCCTTATATTCGAAAAATTCTAATTTACGGGAAATGGCTATCAAAGTTTCTCAATACATTCCTGCCCTATAGGATGGATTATCAGGGTCTTCTTCTTCATCCTCCAAAAGCTTCCTCTTCTGTCTTCTTTTCTGGCCTGTTGTTCCATCATACTTCATATGCCTTTCTCTTCTTTCTGCTCCTCTTATCCTTTCTCTGTCAATATTTCTTAGTGGCCGTACAGTGTTCACCCCAGCTGTAAATCCTAATGCCTTCAGAACTTCACACTTCACACTGTTCCCTTGGTTGTAGGTTGCTATTGCATCATAAATGCCAAAGTGCAGTGTTTTTATGCTTACAAACACCCTTTTAGGAATCACTTTCCAAATCAAATTGTTTACGCTCTCATTAGGATTCTGCGTCTTTCCGTGTAGACATTTGTGTAACAATTCCGGCTGTGCTAAGTCATGAAAAATTGGTTTTATTGCATTTATCACAGCTGCTGGCAAACCATGTTTTTGATCATAGTCCTTTTTTGCATTATATTTGCACCAGGAATCTTTTGGGCACAGGCTGTGTTGAGGGTATTCATTGGAAGAGGCAGTATGAAGGAACAATGCCCCCACGGCTTTTCGCATGTCATTAACATTACTAGTATTTTGCCGTATAGCATACCCATAGTATCTCTGTAGACGTTCAATCACCTCATCAGTAAGCCTGCCTCTCCCTCCTATTGTCTTTCCATCACTGAGCTTACTTGAACCCAAAGTTTGTTTGAGCCTTCAAAGCTGTGCACCCATACACTTTTGCACATGCCCCAATGCATTCCAACTTTTCAACTACAAATTCATTTCCATATGGTTTCAGTTCCTCTATAGTCTTGAAACCTTTGGAGTCACCATCCCCAAGGTAGTATTTGTACCTAACGTTGCATCTGGGAACTGAATGTTCAAAAATTTGTTTCACTCCATCCACTTCCATTGCTCCACTTGATCCACTAAAATTTGCCTCACAGGTTCCACTGTGCTCTCCTTTGATTTTATTTTTGCACCTACAATGTTTTGATAATATTGCAACATCTATCACTTTTGCACTATCACCACAAGTAGCAGTTACAACCCCATTCAGGGATTTATGACCCCTCTTTTGCCAAGAACCATCTAATGCCACTACCACAGTTCATTTCTACAGATTCCTCCACTGCTTCCTTCATGGTTTTCAAAGCCACATCTTCAACAGAGGATCCTACCAGTTCACAGTAGTACCCAAATTTGCTTGGAGGCGATGGCAAGTTCATAATACCACCAAACAGTTTACCAGCAGCAGACCCTTTTCCAATGGATCGAAGACCATACACAAGTCGAACATTCACATCAAACACTCTAGATCGTCCATTTTCACCAAAGAGACTGGCATGTGAATTGTAGAATGTCACTTGATACTTGCAACATGCACAGATTATCTTCATCTCACAAGCTAAACCAAAGTGCTTTGTTATCTCTAGTCCCACTCCTACACTTGAACATATTTTGCACAGAACACTTTCTTTCAGCACAGAAGTTAATAATCCAATATTCAGTACTTCGTTAATATCACCACTTTCACTAACATATTCACGAAATCTGTCACTCCCACCTGTCAGCTTCTTGCTAGAAGATGTCACAGGGCTATGGCCGGACATGTGTTGCTTAGCAGAACAACGCACTGTTTCAGTAATTGTAGTATCGCAACTTGGTATTAGTGTTAATTTTCTTTTCCCTACGTTCTTCCTCTTCTTATATACACGGTTACTAAAACGTGACATCGTAACCAGAACAACGCTTTACACAAGAAGTATAATACTACCAACAACAGGCGCAACACTGGACTAATTCGAAACGGTAAACAGCAAAGAGACGATGTTCCGCGCTCTTAGCGCTTCATTTGTCATAGAAAAAATGTAGCCAACCCTTGCACACTCGCTGTATGCGTAACATAAGGCGCTGTATGCGTAACAGGCCGAGAAAATCCCAAGCAGTTCGTCAGGAAGTCACGAGAGGGTGTTAGATGCATTCAGCGGCCGCTCATTTCCTCTGCAGGCGTGGAGGAAAATGGTAATAACTCCACTTCTAGGGCGAGTAGAACAATAATTCAAAGTTTACATTAAAGAGGAATGTTCCAATTAATTTTCGGTAGCAAAAAAATCGTAATTTTTTGGATTTGACCACCTCCGGCACCCCTTAAGAAGTCTTCGAGCCACTCACATATTTGGGAACCAATCCCATATGCTTGTATCTTAGTTAGGAGTTTACTGTATCAAAAGATACTTGAATAATTAGTTTATAAAACTCCAATCCTGTTTGAATCTGCTTAGAAAGATTGGTTACAATGCATTGAAATATGATGGACTGGACATTATGCATCTGACATCTGAAAAGACGTTTACAGAGTTTTAAACTGAGGGGAATAATACATTTGACAGACATTCGTTTGAAGGGGCTATAAACTTAAAGTTCTATATGGAAATTCTGCAGCAATGTGATGGGTGACAGCTGATAACGCACATCCCAGAAAATGAGGTATGCCTTAAGAATAGTGTAATGCAGGAAATAAAATCCAAAATTAAAATTCCCAAATGGTCTTCGATAGCAGAATTGCAAGAAGGAGCAGAGCTAATATCCAAGGGTGTACAAGAAATAGTTCACAAGGAGAAAGTTAGAAATGTATTAGATTTCGAAAATTACTGGCTGAAGAAAGAATTGGATGATTCAGATGTAGCCTTAATAAGTAATGCCAGATTTAATGTAGATTTAATAAAAAATAATAATGGATGTAATGTACATTTAATAAATAATAATAAATTCAATAAATGATGTATAATATTAAGCTGAATGTTAGTAAAACTGCAGCAAACAGATATATTGGCTCTGAGCACTATGGGACTTATCATCTATGGTCATCAGTCCCCTAGAACTTAGAACTACTTAAACCTAACTAACCTAAGGACATGACACACATCCATGCCCGAGGCAGGATTCGAACCTGCGACCGTAGCAGTCGCGCGGTTCCGGACTGAGCGAAACAGATATAAAAGGAATTGTTTTCTGTATGTCAAGTATGTGCAAAGATTAATAAAAATTTTGCATATGTGTATTTGTCTTCTTATCCACTACCTTGCGGAAAATGCTAAAATAGTGTTATATCTATGTAATCTACATCTATCTTTTCAATTGCGATTTCGCATGTAGTCGAAAGTGGGTAGTTTGGTGACCTTGAAAAATTTGTAAAACTGGATAACTGAAAACATACCAGCTCTCTTTTCTTACCTCTTCCTTGACTAAAAAACGTAGTATTACCAGACTGGAAGCTACGGTTTACAACTACAGTTTGACCCTGTGGTATACTGTGTAATTATATTACACACCAACAAACCGTATTTACAACTTGCTTCACTGTATTTTGTGTCAGCTGCTTCTACGTGGTGTGGTGTAAACCGGTGGGCAGCTTACAGGACAGTTGCTGTGCCGTGTTTAACATTGTTCTGGAATATGTTTACTTGGAGAATTAGAACACATGAAATTTGACTGGTGTGCAAGTAAACCATTCGAACAGTTAAGACCAAACAGATTGTAAACTTTGTTCTGTCTGCCTATACTTTTAATTATATATACCTGTAAACTATGTGGAAATTTTAGATAAAATATAATTTTGAGTATGGGACTGTGTCATTGTAACATACTAAAACAACTAAATTGCCGACGTTTCGACCGACTTGCTGGGTCCTCTTCAGGGTGATTCCCTGCAGCCCTGCAGTGAACCACTCTGAAGGGGATCTCAGCAGGTAGGTCGAAACGTCAGCAATTTAGTTGTTTTAGTAGTTTACAATGGCGTAGCCCAGTATCCAAAATTATTTTATCCAAAATGACACTGTCCATTGAAGACTACAAACTTATATATGTGGAAATTGTTTACACAGACGCCAACAACACAATGTAAGCATAATGCATAAGTGTTATATTAAAGATCAAGCAATACATTTCTCTCAGTCTAGGACACTGTTCTCCATAATACTGTCAAATATGAATATTGTCGAATTGTGGTTGATTCCACAGGTCTTAAGAAAACAACAGTCTTAACTTACTTCAAAGACTTAAACAATTCCTACTAAAGAAATAACTTCCTTAAGTGTATTTAATGTTCTATGTGATAAGTAGGAATTTGGGAGGGAAAATTTGGGATTGGGTCAACCTAATGGAAGTTGGGGGTTCCCACATAACTGCTTCAGCGTTCATCATCTTTGAAACATAACTCGTCTTCATTAAAGTAAAACGAGTTTTAAAAACAATCAACAGCAAAATTGACTCAGCAGACTTAAAAAATGATTTTTAGCAGCTGCCACTAATTATGATCCACCTGCTATTAACTATACACTAAAAGCACAGATTTTAAAAACAATTAACTACAGTTAGAAAAATTCACTGAGCAGTTTGATGATTTTTAAACAGTTGCCATTTATTATGAACCCCCTGTCACCCAATAGACACTAAAGATACAGAATTTTAATAACAATTAACAGTTACTGAAAAGTTAGCTACAGTTAACCAAAATTACCTGATCAAATTTAAGCAAATGATTTCTTGTAAAGCTGACAATAATTATGAACCCACTCTCATTCAACACACACACAACGTACAGAATTATAAAAACAATTAATAGTCACTGAATAGTGAGCTGCAGTTAACCAAAATTCACTGATCAGCTTTTAAGCAATTGACTTATAAACAGCTGCTATTAACTATGAACTCACTGTCACTCAGTAGACAGCATAATACAGAATGTTAAAAACAATTAACTGTCACTGAACAATTAGCTACAATTAACCAAGTTTCGCTGATCAGATTTTAAGCAAATTATTTTTAAACAGTTATTATTAATAATCAGTGGTGGTTGCATAAACCTCACCGGTGGTTGGGGGGTCGAGGGGGGGGGGGGGGGTGAGCGAGGGGCGGTAAGGACATACATGGAAGTTACTTAACTTGGACAGGATGGCCGCAATCCCCACCGATGGCGCCACCGCCGTACTTCGAAAGTTATCGAGACAAAGAACGTCAACGAGGGGCGAAAATCAATGGAAGGCCGAGCCCTTGCGCCTCATTATACACTACTGGCCATTAAAATTGCGACACCGCGGAGATGACGTGCTACAGAGGCGAAATTTAACCTACAGGAAGAAGATGCTGTGATATGCAAATGATTAGCTTTTCAGAGCATTCACACAAGGTTGGCGCCGGTGGCGACACCTACAACGTGCTGACATGAGGAATGTTTCCAACCGATTTCTCATACACAAACAGCAGTTGACCGGCGTTGCCTGGTGAAACGTTGTTGTGATGCAACGTGTAAGGAGGAGATATACGCACCATCACGTTTCCGACTTTGATAAAGGTTTGATTGTAGCCTATCGCGATTGTGGTTTATGGTATCGCGACATTGCTGCTCGCGTTGGTCGAGATCCAATGACTGTTAGCAGAAATTGGAATCGGTGGGTTCAGGAGGGTAATACGGAACGCCGTGCTGGATCCCAACGGCCTCGTATCACTAGCAGTCGAGATGACAGGCATCTTGTCCGCATGGCTGTAACGGATCGTGCAGCCACGTCTCGATCCCTGAGTCAACAGATGGGGACGCTTGCAAGACAACAACCATCTGCACGAACAGTTCGACGACGTTTGCAGCAGCATGGACGATCAGCTCGGAGACCATGGCCGCGGTTACCCTTGACGCTGCATCACAGACAGGAGCGCCAGCGATGGTGCACTGAACGACGGACCTGGGTGCACGAATGGCAAAACCTCATTTTTTCTGATGAATCCAGGTTCTGTTTAGAGCATCATGATGGTCGCATCCGCGTTTGGCGACATCGCGTTGAATGCACATTGGAAGTGTGTATTCGTCATCGCCATGCTGGAGTATCACCCGGCGTGATGGTATGGGGTGCCATTGGTTACACGTCTCGGTCACCTCTTGTTCGCATTGATGGCACTTTGATCAGTGGACGTTACGTTTCAGATGTGATACGACCCGTGGCTCTACCCTTTATTCGATCCTTGCGAAACCTTACATTTCAGCAGGCTAATGCACTAAGAAAATGTTCGACTGCTGCCCTGGCCAGCACATTCTCCAGATCTCTCACCAACTGAAAACGTCTGGTCAATGGTGGCCGAGCAACTAGCTCGTGACAATATGCCAGTCACTACTCTTGATGAACTGTGGTACCATGTTGAAACTGCATGGCCTTAAGTGGCATATGGAGGCACCGTTTAGTGCATAGGTGTTCCTAAGAAAACCCGAAAAATTTAGTTTTTGGGCACCAAACCGAGCCGTGGAATCCAAGATGGTTATGCACGGAAAGTGGCTGGAATTTTGTCGATATCTCGCTCTCGAAAGATCTAGAAATTTGTCTTGATATCTTCATCCGTTTCCATGATACTGAAGTTCAACGTTACCCTACTTGTAAACGTAAAATACGCATGTAAAATCTGGTGCGGGACGAAATCTAAATAATAAATAACCGCAGTAAATACCTCAAATTTTATCTGTATATACTCAAGGCATTTATGTAGAAGTGCCATCTTCCCGTTTTCAAAAATATTTATGCTTTATCGAGAAACTCCCCAAAACATGGTTTTTGTTACTAAACCGAGCCGTGGATTCCAAGACGTCTATGCACAGCAAATAGCTGCAAGTTTTTCCATATATTCCTAAGATCCCTATATCGTACAACCTTGAAAATAATCTTGACGTGTTTATCCGTTTCCGATATACGGAGGTTCAATGTTATCCTACTTATACGCACGTAATATCCGGTGTGAAACGAAAACATAGTTAATAAAATGATGTAGCACGGGGAAATATCCTGTTCTGGGAAGTACAAGTTACAGTACTGAAGCACATGCAAAATTTTTGTGCACTTAAGGACCAGTCTGATACATAAAAATAGTTTTGCGTTTTATCAATTTCACATAAGCAAACCATCAAAATTTTACTGACCCATAAAGTTATTTTCATATGAGTTACATGCACTGTTGCAGAAGGGAAAGAAAGTGACCAGCGGAAAAATGCTCCTACTGAAGCACAAAAATGGCTAAGATGTTCCTCTTTCAAAAGACACTGACTGAAAAATGGTGTACCAGCTGCCTAATTCTACCTTCCTCAGTATCTTTAAATTTATTCCCAAAACTTTTTGCGTGCTAACATAGTCTCGCTTTTTTTATGCTGAGAGAGGAGGAGACAGTGGCAATGGGAAAGAGACAGAATAGTAATAAAGACTGGAAAGTTTAGACAGTGGTTATGGTATAGAAAGAACGATGGGGACAATGGCAGTATGAGAGACAGAGGGGACGTAGTGACACTGGGACATAGATGAAAGTGACAGAACAGTGCTAGGAGAAGACTGACGCATAGTGCCAGTGGGAGAGGAATAAAGAAAGGGAGAAAGTGGAAATGGGTGAGAGCCAGTGATCATGAGAGACAACCTATGACAATAGCAACGAGGAGGAGGTTGTGGAAAATTGTACTGAAATGCAGGAGGATCTGCAACGAATTGACGCATGGTGCAGGGAATGGCAATTGAATCTCAGTGTAGACAAGTGTAATGTGCTGCAAATACATAGAAAGAAAGATCCTTTATCATTTAGCTGCAATATAGCTGGTCAGCAACTGGAACTAGTTAATTCCATAAATTATCTGGGAGTAGGCATTAGGAGTGATTTAAAATGGAATGATCATATAAAGTTGATCGGCGGTAAAGCGGATGCCAGACTGAGATTCATTGGCAGAATCCTAAGGAAAAGCAATCCGAAAACAAAGGAAGTAGGTTACAGTACACTTGTTCGCTCAGTGCTTGAATATTGCTCACCAGTGTGGGATCCGTACCAGATAGGGTTGATAGAAGACAGAGAGAAGATCCAACGGAGAGCAGCGCGCTTCGTTACAGGATCATTTAGTAATCGCGAAAGCGTTACGGAGATTATAGATAAACTCCAGTGGAAGACTTTGCAGGAGAGACGCTCAGTAGCTCGGTACGGGCTTTTGTTGAAGTTTCAAGAACGTGCCTTCACCGAGGAGTCAAGCAGTATATTGCTCCCTCCTACGTATATCTGGCGAAGAGACCATGAGGATAAAATCGGAGAGGTTAGAGCCCACACAGGGACATACCGACAATCCTTCTTTCCACAAACAATACGAGACTGGAATAGAAGGGAGAACCGATAGAGGTACTCAAGGTACTCTCCGCCACTCACCGTCAGGTGGCTTGCGGAGTATGGATGTAGATGCAGATGTAGAGAGAGATAGTGACAGTGAAAAGACACAGAAGCTGCAGGAAGAAAGGAGTTAGACATGAGCAGGAAGACAGAGCAAGAAGGAGACAGTGACAGTGAGAGGAACAGTAGTAGTAGGACAGAATGGAGGGGACTGTGGCTGTGACACGAGAGACAATGACAGCGAGACACAAAGTGATCATGACAACGAGATGGACTGAATGTGTGAGTGAGAATGGGCAAGTGGGAGTGGAAGGCTGTGAACAACTTACAGTGATGGACTAGTGTGTGTTCAAATGGTTCAAATGGCTCTGAGCACTATGGGACTTAACATCTTAGGTCATCAGTCCCCTAGAACTTAGAACTACTTAAACCTAACTAACCTAAGGACATCACACAGCACCCAGCCATCACGAGGCAGAGAAAATCCCTGACCCCGCCGGGAATCGAACCCGGGAACCCGGGCGTGGGAAGCGAGAACGCTACCACACGACCACGAGATGCGGGCGACTAGTGTGTGTGATCGAATTACAGTTAGGAGAGTTTGTGGGAGTAAGAGGTGAGCTGTATGTTAAAAAGAGCACGAGTATGTTCGCATGCCAAATTTTTTGGGGAAATTTTTAAAGATGTGGAGGAAGGCAGATTGGATTGGATTGTTTGGGGGAAGGAGACCAGACAGCGAGGTCATCGGTCTCATCGGATTAGGGAAGGACGGGGAAGGAAGCCGGCCGTGCCCTTTCAAAGGAACCATCCTGGCATTTGCCTGGAGCGATTTAGGGAAATCACGGAAAACCTAAATCAGGATGGCCGGACGCGGGATTGAACCGTCGTCCTCCCGATTGCGAGTCCAGTGTGCTAGCCACTGGAGGAAGGCAGAATGAGGCAGCTGGTATCCCATTTTTCACTCAGAATCTATTAAAACAGGGACATATTAGCCTTGTTGTGCTCCAAAAGGAACATTTTTACACGGGTTAAAGAATGCAGCAAAAACCTTTATAAAGCTCAGATTCCATTTGAATCTGCTTAAAAGGATCTATTACGTTGTATCTAAGTGTTGTGGAGTGGGCACTGTGCATCTAGAAATTGAAAATCTACTTGCAGAGCTTGGAAGCAACGAGTAGTGTCCATCATCTGCGGCTATATCTGTATTTAGGAACAGTGAAGTTGTTTAGCATTGTTGGCTGGTGGCACTAGTTTCCTAATTTCCTATTACATAACTGCCTAATAACTTTATCTGCCATCCCATTTCGATAAAGTTAATATTTCATAAACGGTTACTGCTAAAAATTGGAGGATTTTGACTCAAAACAGTATGCACAGGGGCAATTCCGTATTTCACCATATAGTCATTGTTTGTAAGTATCTACACTAATCCAGAACAGAAACAATCCTGTCAGGCTTCTTGAGGTACGTCGGACTACATTTTCTCTCTGTATGCTTACTTTCCACTGAGAAAGTCGTTCCTGTTCCCCCGAAAGTCAGTTTTTCAGTTGCTACCTAACCAATAATCAACACTGTGTTTTGTTTACTAGGAAGCAGAATTGAATCGTTTTTGTCTAAAGAGGCACGTGTCGCCAGAAATCAACTTATCAGGAGAAACAGAAATATTAGTGTATTCCACACACAATTATTTTTGATCTATCCTGTGCTAGAGGAGCGAGACTCGCTGAAGTGAGACATACACTCCTCAACATCATCTGTTTTTTGCAATAACTGAGCTACATATAACCTCTGAGAATAATGTCTGCGAAACTTTAGAACAACAATGTACTGAGGAGCAGGGAAGATTAACAACGACGCAGAACCACAAGGCTGATAACTTGTAGTCAGTTTCCTGATGAGCAGAAGGTGCTGTGACGACACGGCCCTATGAGGCTGAAGGTTCGTAGGCAGTCTGCTGGTAACCCTGTGGTCCCACTACGCAATGAGCACGTCGGCAGTCACAGCAAATACTGCGAAGCGGTGCCCTCGGAGCGGCTGGTGGAAGCGCAGCGGCGGACGTGGCTCAGCATCTTGGCTGCAGCAGTAGGCGGGGTCGCAGCTGTCGGTTGCTCGGAGTTCGTGACGTAACTGTCTCTCAGTGGGCGGAGCGCCGACTTACGAACATGTCTGTGGAAGGTATCACGTGAGCATGCGACCGTGTGCACGCATATTAGCGCCCGCGACTGCAGCGCTGTGTGCTGCAATTTGCACACCAGGTAGTTATGGGAATGGCGTGGCGAGTGCTGGTGGCTTGGCTGTAGACAGCACCTTGCCTCTTTTGTTTACAAATAACCTCCTAGGTGAGGAAGGGACGTACCTGGCCTGCGAAACATACACCTAAGTTGAAATGGCTCTGAGCGCTGTGGGACTTAACATCTGAGGTCATCAGTCCCCTAGAACTTCGATCTACTTGAACCTAACTAATCTAAGGACATCACACACATCCATGCCCGAGGCAGGATTCGAACCTGCGACCGTAGTGGTTGCACGGTTCCATATTGAAGTGCCTACAACCGCTCGGCCACACCGGCCGGCCCATGCGCTAAGTATATTGGCCACAATATGCAGAGGCGGCAGCCCTACATACTTAACAATTTTACACTGAACAGCCAAAACATTCTGACCACTGTTACCGCGACGTTTTATGCCGCCTGGTGGCACTGTGGGCACGTAACGCGGTAAGGAAAGTATGTAAGCCGAGCAGAGACGGACAGGAGGTTAGCCTAGCGAAGATATGGGCTGCAAAGGGGGAAATCCATTGAGGTAAGCGACTCTGATAAGGGCTGTTTATTATTATGCAGAGCCTGTGAACGAGTATCTCGAAAATCCCCAAGTTGGTCGAATGATGACGTGCTACAGTCGTGAGCATCTACGGAAAGTGGCAGAAGAACAATGATACTACAGCTGTGTGCTAAGTGGTTTGATGTCCAGGACTCTTCATATAACGTGGGAATCAGAGGCTTGTCTGCTATGTAAACTAGGATAGGTGATAATCTGTTGTATCTCTGCCGAAAGAGCAGTGTTGGGGCACACCCGAGAGTTTCGGAGTACACTGTTCGCGGTACATTGGTGGATATGGAACTTCGCAGCAGACATGTTGAACCGACGACATCGACAAATTACGACTGCAGTGGGCACAGGGTCATCGGAATTCGACTGTGGATCATTGGAAACGTGTCGGCTCTTCGAATGAATCGTGTTTCCTGCTACACCAGGTCGATGGTCGTCTCCACAGATGCAGTCATCGAGGCAGACGGTGGCTCCAGACGTGCACAGCACCACGGGTGGGAGCAGTATTGTGCTATGGAAAACATTCTCCTGCGCTTGCTTGCATTGGACCTGTAGTGGTAATCTAAGACCGCCTACATCCTCTCATACTTCATATCTTCCCTGATAGAGATATCACCTTTCAGCAGTGTAACTGTCTGTCCCTTCGAGCCAAAATCGTGATGCTGCGGTTTAAAGAGCATGATGCCTTGCCCACCAGATTCGCCTGAAGTGAATCTGATGGAACCCTTCTCGGTAGCTATCACCACAAGATCACATCAGTGGCCCGTTATTTACGGGAATTACATGACTTGTGTGTAGAACCCGATGCCACATACTTTCACAAACCAACAAATTGTAGAATCGACAGTACACAAAATCGATGTTGTAGTGTGTTCCTAAGATGGACCAACAAGCTATTAGGCAGGTGATCATAATGTTTTGGTTCGTAAATATATATTATAAGTATTGGGACAACCTATGTTCTGGCACAAAGTACCATTATTTAAGATGTCAGTGATGACGTCATCCAAGATGGCGGCCGTGACGTCATACAAGATGGCGGATTTTGGCAGGAAGTTTTAATTTTGGCGGGAAGATAGTTCAATTGGGCAACCTCCACTAACCTACCCCCCTCCTCTCCCCTTCCCCAGAAAAACAGGGGAAGTTCAAATTCCAACAGGATAATGCATCACACCTCTACTAACCTAAGAAAATCGCGGGGAGATGGGTCACTTAGGCTACCTCCACTAACCTAAGTCACCCAACCGCCGCCTCTTCCTGGGAACTGGCGCCAAATTTGAATTTTGGCTGTAAAGATTGGTCAATACACATATCTCTACTAAGCTAAGAAAATGGCGCGAAAGAAAGGTTACCTCCACTAACCTAAGTCACCCAACTGCCACCTTCTCCTAGGAACTGGCGCCAAGTTAAAATTTTGGCGGTAAAGAAAGATCACTTGGGGTTTATCTACTAACCTAAGAAAATTCGGGAAACAAGGCTCACCTCCACTAACCTAAGTCACCCGGCCACCACCTCTTCCTAGGGATTGCTGGGAAAAGGACTCAGCCTGCACTGGGCTGGTGGAGAGAGGAAGGAGTGTACTTTATTTATTTTGGAACAATTTATTATCACAGTGATACAGAACACACGCTTTGACATGCCACACAGCATACAGACCTGCAAACTACTCCTAAATAACTCATGTATAATGCTCTACACACACGCTTGCTAATGTCAAAATAGCGCATTGCACAGCCTACAGACCTGCAAACCACTTGTAAATAATGCAATACATTTTCGTCCAGAGAGCCAAACAACTTGTAAATTGTCAAAATAATAATCCATCTAAAAGACTCTTCAAACATGCTTGCTAATCATCAACTGTTGAAATAATCCACCAGTCTCTATTTAAACAATTAGAGACAGCACCACCACCCAGTGTGTTCGCCAGGAGGTCTGCACTCCAACTGACCTAGTACACAGTACCACCACCAGAGTGTGCTGTTGTCCTTTCCGTGATGTAATTCAAGATGGCAGCCTTGACATCAGCTGAAGATGCAAGTACCGTTATCCAAGATGGCGGCAAGCAATGTGTTCACCACAAGGTCTAGAACTAGTACACAGTACCACCAACAGAGAGCGCTGTCGTCTGTTGCATGACGTAATCCAAGACGGTGGGGTGACATGGTGGTAAAATGATTCTGCCTGTGATGGACATGAGTCTTTATTTTGCAGGCAGCCTCTCCACCATGAGTTGAGCTAGTACACAGTTCTGCCACCAGACAGTACTGTCATCCCTCCTGTGATGTAATCCAAGATGCTGATCTGGTGGGGGAAAATGGCACAAAAATGACTCAGCCTGCGCTGGGCTGCTGGGGAGAGTAAGGAAGGAGTATACTCTATTTATTTTGGAACATTTTATTTAGGGATGGAGTATATTTATCACAATGACTCAAAACACTCGTCCTGATGTGGTTGGGGTCACAATACACAGTCTGCAGACCTGTAAACTAATTCTAAATAATGCTCTCTGGACACACAAACAACTCCTAATTTAGCAAAATAATTTCAGCACAGGCATACAAACTCCTCCTAAATAATGTAGTACACTGATGTGCAAACACGAAATCAACTCGTAAACTGTCCAAATAATGCACTGCACAGCCTATAGACACACTCGCAAAATAATCCAACGGACATGCAATCAATGCACGCAAACACCCTCCGCCACCCCCTGTCCACTGTCCACAGGAGACTACAGACTACAGGGAGCCTCAGCAAAGTGATGCAGCCATAAGCTGTCAAACTACACACAGGTGCCCTCAAGCATGAGGCGTCGACATCCCTTTCATACTTGATACCTGAGAAATTCCTCTCGAAATACGTGTTTACCTAGACATCATTGCTGACGCAACCGAGTGGGGACGCAGATGCTCCAGGAATGCGGGCACTTTCACAGCCATGAGCCACTGCCGGACGCAGGTGAAAGTCGTCTCTATTTTCGGATATACAGCCAGTGTTATACTTACTTCACAGAACTCCAAGGCTCGCTCATGCAGTTACCATATGCGAGATACTTCCGGTCAGCATGTGTCTTTACCATTGATGACAGAGTAACACAGGGTGCATTGTTCCTAGCGTCACTGAGAGACGTGTCTAACCCTACTTAACTGCCCAGCGTGACTGACACAACGCCTCGTGTAGCTACATACCATCGCAAGAACATCTAGCAACGTTCCCAATGTTATACTGAAGCCGCATGGCTATCTAAAATAACCAAGTCAACCTCACGGAAATTGTATAATGTCCCAGAAATAGTTAACGCTCGCTTTCTTGATGTCTCAGCTTGTATGCATGGAAATTATTCCCCTAACAGAACCTGTTTACGAAAATAGCGCAGAATAACGCCGAATGCAGTCTTCCTCGAGGATCTAACGTGGTACCCAATCCATCACATGTCACCCTTCCTGCTTTCAACACACACAAACGTTCCCACTGCTATGTAGAGGCTCCCGTATCCCAGCACAAAGAATGGGAATGAACCGAGCGTTATAATTGGTTCTTATGGAATTTACTATCCGAATTACTGATGCCGCCGGTATCGAAGCAACATCTACCTTTCCTTTCTTTCTGCACATGGGACTTTCAATGGTAAAATTATTTTGCACAGATCTCTAAACTGCATTGACAGTTAAACCCTCTAAGTCGTCTACAGATCATCAAATACATACGAGACTCACAAGAATATTGGAAACCAGGAACATATTTACCAGTGTAACTACAATTATATATTACGATTGCTGCTACAGTTTGACACAGATCATTGTACAGGTGATATCTCCTCTTGACGACTGTGCTTCTTTAGCGGATCTCAGTATCTATAGCGCACATAATTTTCCACATAAAAAAATCTCTCTCATACCCATGTGGTTATCGATGTGCTGAATCTATACGTCCCTCACGTTGGGACACACAGTCATCCTCTCTAGTCATGGAACAGCATAAACCACAGTAACTTTACAATGCAATATATACACATTTTACACAACATAAGCCACAATAAAATTTTACACAAACAGTGCAGTTCTCTTTTATATCTGTACAGCACCCAAAAAATTATGGTGTTCCTACACTCACTCCAGCTATATGTCACAACACTCCTCAGTCCTAGGGAAGCACCATCCGCCTTTTCTTTCTTTCTACAGACATGACATTCAGTGGCAATAAACTATTTTACACTGATCACCACATTGCACCAGCAACTAAACCTTGCAAAGTGCCATACATATCATCAAATACAGGAAGACTCTTACTCAATTACACTGTTCTCTCACTGAGGACAGGAGCTTGAATATTAGAGCGTGAAACCAATCTCCAACCCAGCAATGTATCACAGCATACCGTATCGATGTAGTAAACATACAATTAATATCCTCCACCATACAAAATCATCCCTTTAACATCAGAAAGCCATCAGTGGATCGAAGTCACTCTCAGAACTGGTATGCAAAGATTGGCTCGTTTCTCCCCCCCCCCCCTCCTCCCTTGGTACAAAGGCGTTACTGTTTCTGGTCCGGATCTGCCTGCTTGCTTGCATTTCTACACCCATCTCCAGACTCTTGGATTACAAGAATATATCTAATATCGCATGGTTCACACACAGCAGTATCCAACCGAACGCTCATGCAACATACAGGTAATTCCGAAGATATAGACTGATAATGATTTCTATACAAATCCGAAAACTTTGTTGGGTGGAGCGTGCTCTAGACCACTAAGTAACTAGAAACAAACAGACGAAACATGATATTTCCACTCGTGAATACCGATATCGGTGATGTAACAGATTCGAATTCATCCCTATAATTTACAAGGTCAACTAAGGTGTTTCTCATGTCTAGAGAACCGGCAAACGTGTATTCCAGATGCTAGATGCACACACCACAATCGATCTTTTCTCAACTAAATAAAGGCACGAAATGTACAGAAGCAGTCATCTGAACAATTCACATGGGAGGGAATAATGGTCCAGCGCAAACCCACCTCCATATTCATTCTCAAATTTCCACACAATCACAAAAGCTATCCAACACATACTAAGCATTAGTTCGCTATTCGGTAGTCCAGAGGACAACACCTTAATTCATCTACATTCCTACACTCCAACAGGCCTGTCGATTCTGACAGCTCCTACCATTAAAGGGAAACATGAATCACCCCCTCACAGGTCACCGGCGCTGCAGGCCGAGAAAGCCCAGGTAGAATCAATCATCAGTCACATATATATTTCATCCCTGTACTTACAACTAAATGTTACGATCGCAGTCTCAGTTGAACGACATTCGACAATGAGCGAAGTAACGGAGATACACCCTGTTGACGGCTATGGCTCTGAATGATGTGGTTTTTTGCCCAGACAAATACCATGACGGCGATTGCAGGAGTATATATAGTATCAGACCAACACGTCGCTGATGGTGCAAACTTGTAATAAAATTACTCAATTTAGAAAGTGGTTCGGCTAAGGAACATGGTATTAAACTGGTATTTGCGAATCCCTCACGCCACTGCAGCTAGATATTTCTACAGTATTTGTAGCGCATTCTGTCTTGATCATTTGTCAGAGGTTCGGTGATACATCCAATGAGCTATAGACGATGATTGACTGAGAAGGATCACAAACAGTAGTAGATGGAGTGCTGATTGAGGTCATAAGAAAATGTACACTAGCTTCTTAGATCTCTAGTGTAACGCTGTCCGCTAGGAATGATGTCCGGGATTTGGAAACAAGTCTTTCCATTCAAGCACATACCTGCGTTGGATCCTATTGACAATTCCTTTAATTACTACAACTATTACTCAATCATATTTCTGGCACTCACGTATCTCGAAACGAGTCACCTTTCCCAAACCTAGCTGTTACAGTAAAATTCCAATGTGGTTTTAGTCACCCCCTTTGCATCTTGCAACTGATCCCATTTATACAGCTTTCCACATGTGATCGTTCGAATTTAAGTCGAAACTGAGCAGAAGTCGGAGAAAGAGATATCCACCACCTTCTGCAACCCATGTAGAAATAGAACTACCTGAGTTAGTGCAACAGGACCGTGTTTTGACCATTCGGCGGAAATGCACACAATGTGGTACATCTGTAGTGTCGCGGAATAGTAAAGAGTTGGAAATGTGGAATACTGTCAATGTTTCATTGCCTATGCCGAGAGCCAGAGGCAGCAGGCTAGCCAAGAGGTAAGAGGATTGCACATATATCGGAATGTGTCGTCACACAGGGGCACTGGCCTGGTTACACACAACAGGCGAGATCGACATGTTAATCTTTATTAAGGAGATGTTGCAGTAAGGGCAGCCCATCCAGCAGCAGACGTGAGGGGACAGTACCAGTTCTGGTCGCAAATGGGTTCAAGTGTGTGCAAGTCAGTAGCAATGTCCAACCTTGCAATATATCCTTCAGTAGCTAACCTGATCACGCCTTTCTCAGGTAAAACAACAGAGGATGTCACAGCGTTCATTAACGATGTTTTGGCAACAGCTACAATGAGCAATTGGTCGGACGTAACTACGTTACGTATGGCAAATTTGCGACTTGCAGGGGAAGCCAAGACGTTCGTGATGTACCATGAGACGCTTAGTAAGGCGAGCACGTTTGAAGAATTGGCAGATGGGTTACGACAAAGATATCGTAAGCAGAATAGTGCAAGATTTTTTAGGGAGAAGTTAGCTAATTTGACACAGAAGGTCAATGAGACAGTGGAGTCTTTTTCAGATAGGATAAGGAAAATTAATTCTCAGACCTATGAATTATCGGGTAATCCTGATGCGGATCGTGTGTTACTGCGGGAGGCAGAAAACAGAGCCCTCGATGTATTCCTCAGGGGAATTCCTGCAGAATTTTCTCGTAGGGTTAGGATGGAGAATCCTGGGGATTTAGCTGCAGCACTGCGTATTGCAACGCATCTGCAGGAGATAGACATTGCAACAAGGGTTTGCAATGATAAACGCATCTTTGCGTCGGAGAGGAATTGTTACCGTTGTGAGAGGAAAGGTCACGTGAAGGCTCAATGCAGAAAACCGCAGTGCTATGCTTGTAAACGCTACGGTCACAAGGCGAATGAGTGTCGTAGTGGTACTAGGCGCTCAGTCCGGAACCGCGCGACTGCTACGGTCGCAGGTTCGAATCCTGCCTCGGGCATGGATGTGTGTGATGTCCTTAGGTTAGTTAGGTTTAAGTAGTTCTAAGTTCTAGGGGACTGATGACCACAGATGTTAAGTCCCATAGTGCTCAGAGCCATTTGAACCATTTAGTGTCGTAGTAAGCAGAATGGTAACAGGAATAAACAGGAAAAAGCGTTAAACGGGAACGGCAGTGTTTCGGCCGGCGGAAGACATTCCCGGTAAGCAGAAGTACGGTGAAAACTAGTACAGAGACGGATTGTTGCTTGATGGGTGTTGTAAGGAACAACAGATGTAAGTTTTTGATTGATACAGGGGTACATGTATCTGCTGCTAGTCTAGACCTCGTGGGTAGGAGAAGACTAGGTACTCCTAGGTATAGATTACGCATTACGTGGAGTAGGGAATAATGAGTTGCAATCATTGGGTACAACACAGCTCGTTTTTAAGATTGGAACTGTAGAGTTCGGAGAGCAAATGGAAGTGTTGCCAACTGTGGGACAAGGGTATTCTGTGATTCTCGGACTGGACTTCCTCGATAAACACCATGCCAAAATTAATCTTTCACAGCGTACAGTTGAACTTAGTGGAAACTTGTTTTCAATGGGTAAAACAGCTGTAAATGTTTCTACGTCGCGAGGTGTATCCGTTGCTAAAATGTCACCAATTGAACCGCGTACAAGGGCATTAAGGATGATGACGCATGTCAAAGTGCCTTCGGGTACAGGGAAATTAGTTTGGTTGTCAGTAGGTACCGATGTACCACAGCAGAGACTATGTGTGGTGGAGCCACTGCAGAGCAATGAAACATCGGATGAAATGCATTGTTTTATTAGGAGGATCGTTGCGCGCGTAACGGATATAAATGGCGAACTGATGATTCCGGTCAGTGTAGACAATTTTGGGGCAGATGAAGTGGATCTTCCAAAGGGTTTAGTGGTAGCAAGTTTGGAAATACTCGAAGATGAGGATATAGGTGAATCCCAAGGTGATTATAACGTCAAGCAAACCGTCAAGGTATCTGTACTACGTGATAAGATTCATAATTTGGAGAATGGTGATCGGAAAGCTATGGAAGCTTTGTTATTAGAGTATTTAGATTTGTTTAATTCAGAAGGTCCATTACCAGCAAATCCTATTACACAGCACCGTATACCGACTGGCGATAGTCCGCCGGTCTATAGAAAACCATACAGGATAACGAAACACCTACAACCACTAGTGGGAGAATTTATTAATCAACAGCTAAGGGACGGCATTATAGAGAACAGTGAAAGCCCGTGGTATGCCAACATAGTGGTAGTTCCTAAGAAGTCACTGGACGGTACTAAAAAGTATAGGTTTTGTTGTGACTATCGTTTTTTGAACGAACGAACTGTAACAGATGCGTATCCAATACCGAACATCACGGAAACATTGGACAATCTAGGTCGGTGTAAATATTTTTCGACACTAGATATAAAGAGTGGGTACCATCAGATAGAAGTAAGTCCCGCGGATAGACCGAAGACGGCCTTTACAACAAGCCTTGGTCACTTTCAGTATCGCAGAATGCCATTTGGGTTGAAAAACGCTCCTGCTACTTTCCAGCGTCTGTTAGATGGTGTGCTTCAGGTACTGAAATTGAAGATTGCTATGGTACACCTCGATGATATTGTTACTTTTTTGCGTAATATAGAAGAGCATGTGGAACGACTAAACGAAGTATTTAGTAGGCTAAGAGCGGCAAATCTGATGCTTAATGTCGAGAAATGTCAGTTTGCGCAGACGCAAGTGACTTATCTTGGGCATATTATCAGTCAGGATGGGGTAAGAACGGATCCTCGTCTGACGTCGGCTATGCGTGGTTTTCCAGTACCACAGACTACTAAACAAGTTCAGCAATATGTCGGTTTATGTAATTACTACAGACGATATGTAAAGGGTTCGCGGAAATTGCACATCCATTAACGAGATTGTTAAAGAAAGGTGTTAAGTTTGAATGGACAGCGCATTGTCAGGAGGCATTCGAGAACCTCAAACAGATACTAACATCAGACCCAGTGTTGATACTTCCTGATTTCGAACAAGAGTTCATACTATCTTGTGATGCTAGTAATATTGCTGTAGGTTGTATTCTTTCTCAGAGGGTTAATGGACAGGAACATCCAGTGGCTTATGCTTCCAGGCAACTGAATAAGGCAGAGAAGAATTATTCAACTACAGAGAAAGAAATGTTAGCAGTGATTTACGGTATCACGTATTTTCGCTGTTTTTTTATATGGGCATAAGTTCAAGGTGATTACAGATCACGCAGCACTGAAGTGGTTGTTGGGGTTGAAAGATCCTTCGAATCGTTTAACGAGATGGGCACTGAAACTAAGTGAATTTGACTACGAGGTAATTCACAAACCAGGGGTAAAACATACGAATGCAGATGCTCTTACAAGGGAACCTCCCCATCGCACCCCCCTCAGATTTAGTTATAAGTTGGCACAGTGGATAGGCATTGAAAAACGGAACACAGATCAATCGAGGAAACAGGAAGTTGTGTGGAACTATGAAAAAAATAAGCAAAATATACAAACTGAGTAGTCCATGTGTAAGATAGGCAATATCAAGGACAGAGCAAACTGAGGAGCGCCGTGGTCCCGTGGTTAGCGTGAGCGGCTGCGGAACGAGAGGTCCTTGGTTCAAGTCTTCCATCGAGTGACAAGTTTAATTTTTTATTTTCAGGCAATTATTATCTGTCCGTCAGTTATGTTTTCATCACTTTTTTGGGAGTGATTACCACATCCACAAGAAAACCTAAATCGGGTAAGGCAGAAGAATATTTTTACCCATTCGCTAAGTGTACAAGTTAGGTAGGTCAACAACATATTTCTGTCATGTGACGCACATGCCGTCACCAGTGTCGTATAGAATATATCAGACGTGTTTTCCTGTGGAGGAATCGGTTGACCTATGACCTTGCGATCAAATGTTTTCAGTTCCCATTGGAGAGGTACGTCCTTTCCTCTACTAATCGCACGGTTTTGCGGTGCGGTCGCAAAACACAGACACTAAATGTTGTGACTTAGCACGACAGCCAAGTCACAACGAGAGGAAGCCGAAAGGCACGCGCTTAAACTCACGCAGGCTGGCGTGAGGTCTGAAACAGGATACGTAATGAATGCTATAAAGAAAAGTACGTAGCTTCTGGAATACTTAACTTTAATCCACAATTGTAGAACATCGCTCTTGATGATACATGTTATAACCACAATATATATAGCAAAGGATTATGGCGCCTTGCTAGGTCGTAGCAATTGTAGCTGAAGGCTATGCTAACTATCGTCTCGGAAAATGAGAGCGTAGTTGTCAGTCTAGCAAGTGTGGTGTCTGGCGGTGACACCACACTAAACTTATTACAGTGAATTGAGACGTCAATGAACGAACGGACAGATCATAAGTTTGCGAAGATAAAAAAAGTAAACTTTTCACTCAAGGGAGGACTTGAACCAAGGACCTATCGTTCCGCAGCCACTCACGCTAACCACGGGACCACGGCGCTCTTTAGCCTAGACTATCCTTGACGTTGCCTATCGTGCGCATGGAATACTCAGTTCGTATATTTTGCTTATTTTTTTCATAGTTCCACACAACTTCTTCCTGTTTTCTCGATTGATCTGTGTTCCGTTTTTCAAGGCCTGTCCACTATGCCAACTTATAACAAAATCTGAAGGGGGTGCGCTGGGGAGGTTCCCTTGTTAGTAGAAAAATAGCAGCTGTACAAGTTGTGGGCATGAGTGAGAAGGAGTGGATAAAGGCGCAAGCCACTGACAGAGAGTGTCAATTGTTCCGAATGCAACCGCAGTTTGAAATGCAGGATGGGTTACTGTTCAGGAAGACGAAGTGCGGACTACGTGTCGCAGTACCGGAGTCGCTGAGGGAAGAAGTGTTGAAACAAACGCACGTCCATGTATTGTCGGGTCATGGTGGTAAAAGAACGACTGATAGACGGGTAGCTGAAAGGTTTTAGTGGAAGACACGTCGCAATGATGTAGAGCAGTACGTGCAAAATTGTATGCTGTGTGTGCAGAGAGCAGATTTAAGTCATCAGAAAATTCAGTTACAGAGACTACCTGAAGCGGATCGTCCATTCACATTCATCGGATTAGACATAATCGGAGTATTTTACAAGACCCAAGTGGGTAATCGATACGTATTAACAATATTAGATCATTTTTCCCGATACCTGGTAATGGTAGCTATTCCAGATCGAAGGCAAGCATTGTTGCGCAAGCCTTAGTAAATAACTAGTTGCTGAAGTATGGTGTGCCTGATACTATAATTGCAGATCAGGGTAGGAACCTTATGTCGGAGCTGATGAAGCAGTTATGCCGTTTATTGAATGTTAAGAAATTGCGGACAAGCCCATTTCATCCACAGTCGAATGGACGAACAGAACGGGTTCATAGGACGTTAGTTAAGATGATTAGTCATTACGTAAATTCAGAACACACAGATTGGGATGTGTATTTAAATCTGTTGACAAGCGCATATAACGCGAAAGTTCATACAGGAACGGGGCTCTCTCTGTATGAGGTAATTTATGGTCGGAAAATGCCATCACCAATTGACGTGCTCAAACCTCAGGTAGGTTCACAGGATGAGTCAGTGAAGAATTTCGCCAAGAAATTGAGAGAGATTTGGTAAAGGGTACGGCGTGCTAATACTAAAGATTTGGAGAAACAAGAGAGTATTAGGCAAAGAACAGGTAAACTGCCACAATACAGAATTGGTCAATGGGTATTGTTGGCTAATCCTTATGTTCCAAAGGGTAAAACGAAGAAGTTTTTGACGAAATATTCTGGCCCGTATCAGGTAAATGAAATAGTGTCTCCAGTGAACGTAAAGTTGCAGTTACCAACCAAGTCGTCAGTAGATCATGTGAGTAGGATTAAGCCGTTTAAGGGCGCAGTGGATGCGTTATCGCAGATTCCTCCAGCAGTAACAAAGGGTGTGAGGGTACCAAAGCTAAAAGAACAGCAGAGGAACGTTCCTTACGCACTTACGTCTAGAGATAAGTAGATTAAGTGTCATCGGGGAGGAACATGTCGTATCTATTGTTATTAGGTAATAGGGTATGTGTAGTTTTTACTTGTCATTTGTGTGTTTTAGACGTGATAAGGAAGGGAACGCTTGACATGGCTTCCTTTTCCTTCAGGTTCCGTGCCAGGATGTGGCCCGGGAAACTTTTCGTCAGTCTGGTACTGCTACACTGTTGCAGAGGAGAGGTGGTGCAGGTGCAGCCACTCGATAAGGGAATTTTGTTCGCAAGATAATTAGACGTGGTATTGTTAAACCGCAGGTGGACAATTGTGTTCACGCATAATATATGGGGAGTGAGGAATGATGTACGGACACTACAGGATAGGTTTACGGCGCTACAGGCGGTCACGGAGAAGGAGGGGTTGTTTCAAGACATACGGAACGAGTATTAGGAATTGAAGCTCTCATACGAAAAGCTGAGAAGGCAGCTGCAACAAGTAACAGAAGCGGTCCCGCAAACGCTCGTTCGCAGGAAACGAGGGTGGTTGGATGCAGGGGGAAAATTGTTGAAAACAGTATTTGGAACCGCGGACAAGGAAGATATAAGGAGCTTAAATAGTACAGTGGGGGAGGTGCAGGAATTGGCGGAGGAGACAAAGTCGAAAGTGGATTGGCACACGACACGTATAGGTAACATGGAGCAGGGGATATTGAATGTCACTAGGACAGTGCAGGAGTTGACGTCAGACCTGGAGCGGTATGCAGCAAATACCAGGAAAGTGTTGAATGGGGTTATAGAGGCTATACAGGCGATATTGAGCCGAATAGACAGGAAAATACAAGTAGCAGCTTTATTGAGGGCATTAGCAGACACGGTGGATGATGCGCGTGTCGAATTGGAAGCGTTATATAAAGCTATGCATCACACAGTGCATGGGCAATTGAGTGCCACTTTGTTAGGTCCAGATCAGATGCTGAAGGTGTTGCTGAAAGCGCAGAAAGAATTCTCGGAAGGAGTGCGTCATGTCGTGCCTCCGGCGAAGCGGAATTTACCGTTATTCTATCGCATGTCTAAAGTGAGAGTAATTACGGATCAGGTGAGTATACACGTAGAAGTGCAAATACCAATGATGGGTATCAATTCACGGTACCAGTGTTACACAGTACACCCGTATCCAATTAGATGGGGTGCACTTGGGAAGTGGGAGCAAGTGCAAACTCAGGAAGTGTCAAGATGGAAGAGTGCTCATGTGGTCATGTCTACGGAAGATTTGACAGACTGTTTCAGGGGAAGTGTTTTTATTTGTCCAGCAAACGAGGTGGCAACCCACAATCATTCGTGTGAGATGCAGTTGTTCTTGGGGAATATGGGAACCTTAGAATGCCAAAATAAGGTGTTACTTCCGAGACCGAAATTTCAGAAAGTTGGGGAACATTGGATTTACTCTGTGTTCGAACTAGAGACCGAAGTTGCCACTTGTTACAGAAATGGTAGATTGACAGATATATCAAAGCTTGAATTGCAGGGCAGTGGGTTATTGATTAATGGCATTGGATGTGAAATAGTGGGGAAGCATTTTCACCTACTGGCTACTTTCATGGGTACAACAATGATTAACGTGACACAGCCTATCTTGTATTATCCAGAGGAACCACCACTCATATTGTCTCGCCAGAACCTAACGTTTACTAACGAGTCCTTGGATCCCACATTGCTACAATCTTTAGATAGCCTGATTATCTCAGAAAAAGAGCAGATCTCAGTTAATCAACTACTGCAGCACATGCAGCAATATCGGGAGAAATGTAAGCAAAACACAATTATACAGGGTGATTCAAAAAGAATACCACAACTTTAGGAATTTAAAACTCTGCAACGACAAAAGGCAGAGCTAAGCACTATCTGTCGGCGAATTAAGGGAGCTATAAAGTTTCATTTAGTTGTACATTTGTTCACTTGAGGCGCTGTTGACTAGGCGTCAGCGTCAGTTGATGCTAAGATGGCGACCGCTTTTTGTGTTATTTAGTACGGCAGAAGTGAATCGACGACAGTTGTTCAGCGTGCATTTCGAACGAAGTATGGTGTTAAACCTCCTGACAGGTGGTGTATTAAACGTTGGTATAAACAGTTTACAGAGAATGGGTGTTTGTGCAAATGGAAAAGTTCTGGACGGCCGAGAACGAGAGATGAAAATGTAGCACGCATCCAGCAAGCATTTGTTCGCAGCCCAGGAAAATCGACTCGCAGAGCTAGCAGAGAGCTGCAAATTCCACAATCAACTGTATGGAGAGTCCTACGAAAAAGGTTAGTTATGAAACCTTATCGTCTGAAATTGGTTCAAGCACTGTCTGCAGCTGATAAGATTAAAAGACTCGATTTCTGTGATTTTATCCTTGCTCAAATGGAAACACATGAATCTTCCGTTTCAAAGATTGTGTTTAGTGATGAAGCAACTTTCCACACTAACGGGAAAGTCAACCGTCACAATGTCTGTATATGGGGCACTGAGAATCCGCGGGAAACAACTCAGTATGAACGTGACTCGCCTAAGGTTAACGTTTTCTGTGCCATTTCAGCCAATAAAGTTTTTGGTCCCTTTTTCTTCGAAGATGCTACTGTAACTAGACTACAGTATCTGGAGATGTTAGAGAATTGGCTGTTCCCTCAGCTCGAACAAGAAGCACAACAATTCATATTTCAGCAGGATGGAGCGCCACCTCATTGGCACTTATCTGTCCGTAACTACCTGAACGTCAACTACCCGAGGCGATGGATCGGCCGCCAGGCAGCCCGTGACAGAGCACTTCATCACTGGCCTCCAAGAAGCCCTGATCTTACCCCCTGCGATTTTTTCTTATGGGGGTATGTTAAGGATATGGTGTTTCGGCCACCTCTCCCAGCCACCATTGATGATTTGAAACGAGAAATAACAGCAGCTATCCAAACTGTTACGCCTGATATGCTACAGAGAGTGTGGAACGAGTTGGAGTATCGGGTTGATATTGCTCGAGTGTCTGGAGGGGGCCATATTGAACATCTCTGAACTTGTTTTTGAGAGAAAAAAAACCTTTTTAAATACTCTTTGTAATGATGTATAACAGAAGGTTATATTATGTTTCTTTCATTAAATACACATTTTTAAAGTTGTGGTATTCTTTTTGAATCACCCTGTATTTTGTGTGTCAACGACTAGCATAATCTTAGTTCTTGTGTTTATTTGTGCAACTTACTTTTGTATACGGAAAAAGATGTCTCGTTCTGAAATAACAACCGTACATCAAATACCTGTGGGATGGATCGGGAATAGTGGAACGTAATATAAATAGATAACCAATGATGAGGTTGAAATCAGTATTCAGTGTAAATAGATTATTAGCGGACAAGAAAAGTTTGACAGTGTTGAAGGAGTAGTTGTAAGATACCTGTAGAGCAAGGCTTAACAACTGGCCGGTTTTGAGCGCGAGTACTCGCGTCTGCTCAGGCACGTGCTCGCGAGCAGGTGCAAGGTCGCGGGGAAGGAGGGAGGGGCGGGAGGGAGGGCAAATGCGCGCGCACGTATGAATAGGACCGCAGCGTGCCTATTGAATTCGCGCCGACTGTGTAAAGTTAAAAGTACTACGATCAGCGCTAACAGTCACTTCGCTGGTTAAGAATCACGTCAACTCGCCATTGTGTAACCCCAATCATGCTTTCGCAGTTCAACCCCCATTCGGAGGAATTGTATCTGTTTACAGAAAAAGATGGTGTTGCAAAATGTTTAGTATGTCACTAAACGCTGAATTCTTTTAGGAAATTTAATTTGCAGCGACATTATATGTCGTACCACGCGAAAGACTACGGAAGTGGAAAATGTGATGGACCAGTTCGTGCACAGGAAGTTATTAAACTTAAAAGGAAGCTATCCGAAGAAGATCTGGACGACGAAGAAAAATCAACTGAGGTAGCTCTCAGAGTGAGTTACAAAATTGCTTTGTTTTTAGCAAAATCCCTGCGCCCCTTCACTGATGGCGATTTAATAAAAGATGTTTGGCAGTTGCAGCGGAACATTTGTGTCCATCTCAAGTTGAACAGTTTCGGATTGTGCCATTATCTGACATGACCATTATGCGTCGCATACAGGACATGGCAGACGACGTCCAGAGCCAGCTTGCAAATATCTGTAAAGATTTTATGGCTTATTCTTTAGCTCTGGACGAAAGTGTTGATATCACTGGAACAGCGCAGCTTGCCATATTTATTAGAGGTGTTAAAAGAGATCTTCAGGCGAGGGAGGAGAAAAATTAAGAACTATAGAAGCTCCACTAACTTCATCTGATATAGAAGTCACTAAGGCACCAATGCTGGCGCAATGACTCATAGCTGTGATGCAGTCCAGGTGCAGTCCAGCGCGGAGAAAGAGATTTCGCAATGCTCCCCAGAATAACATTGCTAACAGGTCACCACATCCTGTCAAACTGTTACTGCTGCCTGTGTGGCATGAGCTTATTAAATATACAGCTTTGGATCCATTGCAGAGGTCGCTTTAAAGTTTGATCACCTATACTCCAGGCGAATGATCGTATCCCACAGACTATACTAAGTCACAAAAGACGCTCCCTCTGGTCCTGTTTAGTTGTTTGAAACACTGTTTACTAACAACCTTTTGTACAATGCCAAACATTTCGTTTTTCTGCCATGACTTCAAGGCCTGTGCGAGGTTATAAACTGACATTAAGAAGTTCTGATCTACGGCCCTTCAAACGAAACTAGGTATTGCACAGTGTAAATCATGTTCTTATAGCAGATACCATGACATGCCACAAATCGGCTGATTTTAAATAAAAGACAGTTACAGCATAAGGAAACCGGAAGAGTTTGCTCGCATTGTGTAGAGTCTCTAAACTACAGTCTGAAGGTGATTCACGAGCTCTACTTTTAGACTCATCTCTCACACTGACGGAATAGCTGTTAACTCTATGTTCTGTTTCAACTGATTCCTCATACTGCAGTCATGTACGCTATCACTGTTTCGGTGATATCCACCTCAGAAGGTATAGCCCAGCCACCAAAACTCTCACTCCAACTCAAAGAAGCGATGTCAGTCAATCATTATATGGTAACCAATAGCATACGAGTGGATGGATGGGATGGAAAAGTCAAGATCCATAAACTCTAATAATAAACATCACAGTTGATAGTGCAAATTATTTTAGCAATTTTACACTAATTTCAACATGAACCAATGATGTGACAGCATGTTTCCCAATTTCAGTATCATAGCTAAAGCATCCCTACTCCACTTTATGAGTGAATGTACATAGATGACTGCAGTACATCCATTCAATGTTAACTCTCGAGCACAAGCATGATCAAAGTATATCAGACAACACTCTACATATTTCTAACACCCTGAGCATAGTGCATAATTTATGCTGATGAGATTCACAGAGCATTCTCGCTGTCTTAGGGTAAAATTAGATGGTGAAAGACCCTCTCGCACTGTCATTGACCAGCCCACTCTGCAGCACCACTACCAATTTAATCTGCATCGGACCAGAAATAGGTTACTAAATTCCACATCTCGTGAATCAATGGAGCTTACCGAGTCCTCGTCCATCCAAGTGCACAAGATTTCTTGAGATGCGCCCATGTCAAGGAGCTTAGCACTCGACATCGATGTATAGTGCCAGATTTCAAAGTGTCGTGATGTAATAGCAGACGGTTAAGAAGAACAAGAAACGAATAATTTTTATGTGGGATGGAGCACCAGACAGATGGAGTTCGACGCATTTTTACGTAAATCAACCAAGCTATCAACTCTAAAGTATTGTTCTAGAGTCTAGGATCGGTACCTGGAAGGTATTGGTGAGAGAGAACATAAACACACACACTCCTGAGGCTACAACGTTCTGCACTTAAAATGGGCTATAATGTTAGATCGCCTGCAGTTCCGACCTATCAGTCTTATGGAATGTAGCGCTGTTAATATTCCAATCGGTTTCTCAACGATAAACTACGGTATCGATCCGTAAAACGAGAAAACTACTGCCTTAAAACACGGGCTATGCCTGATACATGCACGATATAACTTTCCAGAGATGTATAGCATCCACTGTTCACATCCGATCATGGATCGGAATTATACGATGGCTGCATCAGGTCTATATAAAATGATGATTAGTAGCAGGGGATACCTCTTACAAGAAAAGAGATAAACGCATAACAGCATCGTCCGACATGTGAAAATTGCACGTCATTCCGTCACTAACTCTGTAAACAGCACATCTGCCAGGCAAATGCGTGCACAGTGATTGCAGCACCTCACAAGCACCTATCGCTAACTTAGTTATGACGCTGAAGTCACGATTTCACACTCAAGGTGCGTCAGGGGGATGGAGTACATTGGATAAATCAAAGTTCGTTTAGAGGAATGTGTCAAGCTACATCACACATGAGATGGAAGTCCTCTGATGACCGACAGGTATACCATTAAAGATCGTAAGTAGACAATGCTTCAGACCATATACGGAACAAATGGCTGTATACGAGTACAACGCAGGCTATGTCATGTGACAGATGCATCCTGACAGAACGGTGGAAAAATTTACCTGCAGCAACTTCTCCTTCTGAATGCATCAGTCTACCATTAAATCGTACATCGTTACAGCTCCATCTCAATCGATCACCCCGTCCACTCTCTGCTATCCTTTAACACAGATACAAGTAAGTTTAGAGGTCAATGGTCCTCACTCTTCCTGAAAAGCATCAAACACAGTAGTCAACTCGCGTGTATCACAGGTTCCTCAATAGTCATACAGTATAATGCTGCCTCGACAGAAAAAAATTGACTGCCTCCCTGATTGCCTTCGTTTCGATGTCGACGTTTTCTCGGATTTCTCTTGTTGCCACATACTTATTGCCATGTACAAATTGATTGGCGCGAACCAGAAGATACGCAAGTACTTCCTCAATTTCCCCGCATTTCGGTGTATGTTCTGTCAATTTACGCCTATTCCCTCGTCATTTTTTGCAATTCTATCGATTTTTTGTCAGACCTATCCATACGATCATGACATAACCTATCGTTCTGTGTTCTAAAATTGCTTGTAAATGTAGCACAGCTGCCAACAACTAGCCCAAATGCACTGATCGGGAGGCGTAATATAGCACTGTACTCAACTGTTTCCAGTTACCTCCACATTCAGAGAGCGTTTGCTCTGTTTCCTGTGTGTCTGTCCTCTAGACTACTGAATAGCGAACCAATACTTAGTATGTGTTGGATAGCTTTCGTGATTGCTTGGAAATTTGAAAATGAATATGGAGGTGCGTTTACACTGGACCATTAGTCCCTCCCATGTAAATTGTTCGGTTGATTGTTTCTGCACATTTCGCACCTTTATTTAGTTGAGGAAAGATCGATTGTGGCGTGTGCATCTAGCATCTGGAATACACGTTTGCCAGTTCTCTAGACATGAGAAACACCTTAGTTGACCTTGTAAATTATAGGGATGAATTCGAATCTGTTACATCACCGATATCGGTATTTGCGAGTGAAAATATCATTTTTCGTCTGTTTGTTTCTAGTTACTTAGTGGTCAAGAGCACGCGCCACCTAGGTAAAGTTTTGGGTTTGTATAGAAATAATTATCAGTCTATATCTTCGGAATTATGTTGCATGAGCATTCGGTTGGATACTGCTGTGTGCGAACCATGCAAAATTAGATATATTCTTGTAATCCCAGAGTCTGGAGATGGGTGTAGAAATGCGAGCAAGCAGACAGGTCCAGACCAGAAACAGTAACGCTTTTGTACCGAGGGGGGAGGGGGAAACGAGCCAGTCTTTTCATAACAGTTCTGAGAGTGACTTCAATCCACTTACGGCTTTCTGATGTAAAAGGGAGGATTTTGTATGGCGGAGGATCGAATTGTATGTTTACTACATCGACACAGTACGCAGTGATATATTGCTGGGTTGGAGATCAGTTTCATGCTCTAATATTCAGTCTCCTGTCCTCAGTGAGAGAGCAGTGTAATTGAGCAAAACTCTTTCCGTAGTTAATGATATATATGGCACTTTGAGAGGTTTAGTTGTTGGTGCAATGTGGTGATCAGTGTAAAATAGTTTATTGCCGCTGAATGTCACGTCTGTAGAAAGAAATAAAAGGCAGACAGTGCCTCCCTAGGACTGAGGAGTATTGTGACATATAGCTGGAGTGAGTGTGGGAGTACCACAATTTTTTGGGTGCTGTACAGATATAAAAGATAACTGCACTGTTGGTATAAAATGTATATATATTGTATTGTAAAGTTACTGGGCTTATATTGTGTAAAATATGTATATATTGCATTATAAAGTCACTGTGGTTTATGCTGTTCCATGACTAGAGAGGTTATGACTTCTTGCTTCTTCTAGCTGCTCCTGAGAGTTCTGTGTGTTCTTCACCGTTCTGGCAATAGCTACAGCGCCACCACCCAGTGAACCCATTACTGAGAGACCTGCAAAGGCAGGAATGAGGAAGGTAATAACTCCACCTGATGTCTTGGGTATCGGCAGAACCCTGGGTGCTTTAACAGGTCCTTTATGTTTCAGGGCATTGTTAGTTGCATACATCACTATCGGGATACAGTTTTTTAAACACTCCTTCTTCTTTATGATCGTTGTCTTCTTTTTCTTCAGTACACGATGTGTAGCCTTCTTAACTTGCTTGACATTCTTCACCTGTAAGCCCAATTTAATTTCACCACACATGGTTTGATCAACTACAAATGCTACAATGCACTGTCCTATGCCAATATCCTTTCTCACACATATTGCCTTGGCTTGGCCAGTCCTGGGAGGTCATTATATTTTGTGTATGCAATGTCATGTTCCAAACACACCTCGTCAAGCACGTTAATCCTCTTATCACCACGAGCCAAACGTTTTTAAGCTTTGTACAATATCCACGTAATTATACACCGGAATGTGCAATTCCATAGGCAGTTTGTCGAGAATACCACCACATTCCATAATGCAATTCCTATCACACAAGTTATGCTACTGTGTGGGTTCTGCTATGTGTCCCTCATTATGTACATAGCAAATCGCCAGCGTCAGTCCAGTTGTTTTGTGTCACTGGAAAACCATACCACTTAACCAGTGCTCTATTCCCTCGATGTCTTCTGACACGTTCTATGAGAAATTTATATGGTTCTGAGTTCTTCTGCATTTCCTTCATGTAAAAGTATCCTGAAATTTCAATGCCATTGCTATCCTCAAAGATGTAAGTTCTGGAATTTGTTCTCTGCATGTTGGAAACTATGAATATCTCACTCAACCAGTTTGGGAGGTATGACTTCTCAGATGCTGTCTAATGTTTCGAGACATGTACCAAATCACATACATTCAGTTTGCATCTACATGGATCTAGCATTAGAATATGATAGTATACCGTACCCATGAGTCTGTCATCATGAACATCGACTGGCTTCTTTTTTATTGTGCTATGTTTGGTCCAATTATACTGTGCAATTATTTCTGGGCGGATATCTGTCTATTTGTATGAGCCGTGAAGATTAAAATGCATCTACATTTGACCTTTTATTGTTCTGTTCAGGTGTTCCACGATGCTCGCCTTCAGGTGTCCGAATACTAAATAGTGATGTATTCCATACCGCTGCATCACGGTGTTGAAGTACATATGTAAAACTCTCCACTGTGATCGGTTTGGAGGCTGTAAGGGCATCTATTCTGTCAGCAAAAAACACTCAAACACCTGCACAACATTTCTCCCTGTTTTTGTTTTAAGAGGTAATGTCCAGCCAGATTTGGAGCATGTATCTACATCTACATCTACATCTACATCCATACTCCGCAAGCCACCTGACGGTGTGTGGCGGAGGGTACATTCAGTACCTCTATCGGTTCTCCCTTCTATTCCAGTCTCGTATTGTTCGTGGAAAGAAGGATTGTCGGTATGCTTCTGTGTTGGCTCTAATCTCTCTGATTTTATCCTCATGGTCTCTTCGCGAGATATACGTAGGAGGGAGCAATATACTGCTTGACTCTTCGGTGAAGGTATGTTCTTGAAACTTTGACAAAAGCCCGTACCGAGCTACTGAGCGTCTCTCCTGCAGAGTCTTCCACTGGAGTTTATCTATCATCTCCGTAACGCTTTCGCGATTACTAAATGATCCTGTAACGAAGCGCGCTGCTCTCCGTTGGATCTTCTCTATATCTTCTATCAACCCTATCTGGTACGGATCCCACACTGCTGAGCAGTATTCAAGCAGTGGGCGAACAAGCGTACTGTAACCTACTTCCTTTGTTTTCGGATTGCATTTCCTTAGGATTCTTCCAATGAATCTCAGTCTGGCATCTGCTTTACCAACGATCAACATTATATGATCATTCCACTTTAAATCACTCCTAATGTGTACTCCCAGATAATTTAAGGTGTTAACTGCTTCCAGTTGCTGACCTGCTATTTTGTAGCTAAATGATAAAGGATCTATCTTTCTGTGTATTCGCAGCACATTACACTTGTCTACATTGAGATTCAATTGCCATTCCCTGCACCATGCGTCAATTCGCTGCAGATCCTCCTGGATTTCAGTACAATTTTCCATTGTTACAACCTCTCGATACACCACAGCATCATCTGCAAAAAGCCTCAGTGAACTTCCGATGTCATCCACCAGGTCATTTATGTATATTGTGAATAGCAACGGTCCTATGACACTCCCCTGCGGCACACCTGAAATCACTCTTACTTCGGAAGACTTCTCTCCATTGAGAATAACATGCTGCGTCCTGTTATCTAGGAACTCCTCAATCCAATCACACAATTGGTCTGATAGTCCATATGCTCTTACTGTGTTCATTAAACAACTGTGGGGAACTGTATCGAACACCTTGCGGAAGTCAAGAAACACGGCATCTACCTGTGAACCCGTGTCTATGGCCCTCTGAGTCTCGTGGACGAATAGCGCGAGCTGGGTTTCACCTGACCGTCTTTTTCGAAACCCATGCTGATTCCTACAGAGTAGATTTCTAGTCTCCAGAAAAGTCATTATACTCGAACACAATATGTGTTCCAAAATTCTACAACTGATCGACGTTACAGATATAGGTCTATAGTTCTGCACATCTGTTCGACGTCCCTTCTTGAAAACGGGGATGACCTGTGCCCTTTTCCAATCCTTTGGAACGCTACGCTCTTCTAGAGACCTACGGTACACCGCTGCAAGAAGGAGGGCAAGTTCCTTCGTGTACTCTGTGTAAAATTGAACTGGTATCCCATCAGGTCCAGAGGCCTTTCCGCTTTTGAGCGATTTTAATTGTTTCTCTATCCCTCTGTCGTCTATTTCGATATCTACCATTTTGTCATCTGTGCGACAATCTAGAGAAGGAACTATAGTGCAATCTTCCTCTGTGAAACAACTTTGGAAAAAGACATTTAGTATTTCGGCCTTTAGTCTGTCATCCTCTGTTTCAGTACCATTTTGGTCACAGAGTGTCTGGACATTTTGTTTTGATCCACCTACCGCTTTGACATAAGACCAAAATTTCTTAGGATTTTCTGCCAAGTCAGTACGTAGAACTTTACTTTCGAATTCATTGAACGCCTCTCGCATAGCCCTCCTCACACTACATTTCACTTCGCGTAATTTTTGTTTGTCTGCAAGGCTTTGGCTATGTTTATGTTTGCTGTGAAGTTCCCTTTGCTTCCGCAGCAGTTTTCTAACTCGGTTGTTGTACCACGGTGGCTCTTTTCCATCTCTTACGATCTTGCTTGGCACATACTCATCTAACGCATAATGTACGACGGTTTTGAACTTTGTCCACTGATCCTCAACACTATCTGTACTTGAGACAAAACTTTTGTGTTGAGCCAACAGGTACTCTGAAATCTGCTTTTTGTCACTTTTTCTGAACAGAAAAATCTTCCTACCCTTTTTAATATTCCTATTTACGGCTGAAATCATCGATGCCGTAACCGCTTTATGATCGCTGATTCCCTGTTCTGCGTTAACTTTTTCAAATAGTTTGGGTCTGTTTGTCACCAGAGAGTCTAATATGTTATCGCCACGAGTCGGTTCTCTGTTTAACTGCTCAAGGTAGTTTTCAGATAAAGCACTTAAAAAAATTTCACTAGATTCTTTGTCCCTGCCACCCGATATAAACGTTTGAGTCTCCCAGTCTATATCCGGCAAATTAAATTCTCCACCCAGAACTATAAGATGGTGGGGAAATCTACTCGAAATATTTTCCAAATTATCCTTCAGGTGCTCAGCCACAACAGCTGAAATATATTTTAATCCATTATTCTCATGCGAATATTCTCTCGTATCTACAAGATCTGCCTGCCATATGTCATCCAAACCTATAGTAATAACACTCCTATAAGGGTACGTTTTTGCGGTCTGGTTTCTATCCCCTGTCTATGTTGTTTTTTCTTTTAAAGTTATATGCTGTGTGCCCAACGTGTATGATTTTTCACCACTGACACCGAATGTTTTGTCTACCTTAGACCCTGAGACAGTTATGAAACTGTCATCATTTTGTAATTTCACTGACAATTCATTGAGAGATTCAGTAACTTGTCTAAACATTTCTCACAGTGTCTGCTCTCGATCCAAATGTCCTAAGCTCAGCAACCTTAACTTCTCTCGAATGGCCTTCCATGCACCAATAACTGTATGCTTAATTGACATCTTGCTATGTACTAAGTGGACTGCTTCACATGCTGCACCTTGTATGCATTTCACTCAATCTTTACAATCAAGTCATATACTTTTTTTTCAATTCCATCAACTTTTACAGCTAAGATGCCTACTTTCTTTCTCTGAATTAAGTGAGTGTCTGTCTCTAATTCCTTACTCCTAGCATCTAATTCGTTGACCAGTCTCAGAACGGTATGGGCATACGTCTCTAGCTCCTTAGCTTTATGTTTGATAGACTGAAATTTTCCATCTATGTACACACGCATTTTCTGTCTGTGCATATCTATCCTCTTGGGCTAAGTGCCTCACATACATGCGAACTTGTCCATGGTATGATGTATACCAACATACTTCATCACATTTTTCTTAGCTAGAGAGAGAGAGAGAGAGAAACTCCTGGAAGTTTTGTCTACACCTACCCTCACTCAGTTTTCGATTTTTCAACAACAAGAAACTTGTACTGTGTGTGATTGCAGCAATCTGCATGTATCTTTACAAAATCGGTTCCTACATGTGCCTGTCAAATATGTTTTAAATTCAAATTGTCTTGTCTGAAAGCCGGCCAGAGTGGCCATATGGTTCTGGGCGCTACAGTCTGGAGCCGAGTGACCGCTCCGGTCGCAGGTTCGAATCCTACCTCGGGCATGGATGTGTGTGATCTCCTTAGGTTAGTTAGGTTTAATTAGTTCTAAGTTCTAGGCGACTGATGACCTCAGAAGTTAAGTCGCATACTGCTCAGAGCCATTTGAATCTTGTCTGAAAGCTATAATGAGATTTCCATTACCCCTCACCAACTGTTCCAGGATTCTGGAATATGTCTGACTCAAATCAAATATGTCAATACCCATATGACGACCAAAACAGAAATATAATATAATTTGATCTTTGTTTTCCCCAGCAACATCGTCAAATATGAACACTGTGTTTGGCCTTACTTTTTCTGGCAGAATTATTTGCCTGCTTTCACTGGATTTCATGTAAGTTACACCACCTACAACCTGCAGTTCCTTTTGCCGTAGCTGATATTTGGGTTGAAACAGTGTTTATGGAAATACACATACACTCTGACAGTGGACTGCATCCAGGGGTGTTAGTAGTGACATGAAAAAATGTGTCTTCCCGCAGTTGGATGGACCCACAATTATAGCTCTTATGTTACCAGGACTCTCCTGCTGACCTTTTTCCACACCACTTTTTGTATGTATCGGTTTTCTCTCTATGATACTATTTATTGACGCTACTTGGAAGTACTTATCCCTTTAAAAATACTGTTTCTATTGCTTTAAAAATTATTTTCAGCTTATATGCATTTATGGTAAATTATTGTTTCCTTGTTGACTTTTGTCTCTAATAACGTTTCTCTCTACAAATACAACAGCAAATATCACACCTACAACGCATGATCCAAAAATAATCTGCAATTTTAACTAAAAATTGTAATCTGGTTCAGAAAGAATTTATTACTCCACCAGTAAACTAGTCAATGCACTTCTATCTCATCTTAAATGTTTTCATAAACAATTGCCCAAATTCAGATAAATTTTCAAACAGTACCTAAAGCAGAATCATTGTTATATGGTTCATGAATTTCTGAGGCAAAATGAATACCAGTATCTCTGATAAAATTACAATAATTTTAGAACTTTTTTTGATTTATGTTATATTATGATACATAATTTAAAAAGTATTATGATGCACCACTTAACAATCAGTATAAACTACAATGTCTGCATCACATTTTTCATTTGTCTGTCTCTGCTAACTTTACAATTGTTTTGGAAGTAATTTTAATTAATTTTGTGTAAAATATTTTATTCTAAAGATGATTTTGTTACACGACTCAAGAACAGTGCAACCTACAATATCTGTATCACATTTTTCATCTTTATTATCTTATTTGAACTTTTACCACTCTTTTGTTTTGAACACTATCATAGAGAATTTGTAACGATTCATATTGAATGTTACTTAAGTTTCTTCTGCCTGGTCCATTGATGAATGAATGGGAAATTTTCATGCTTCACAAAACCTTATTCACATTAATTGACTTCCAAACTACACACTCGTCATGTAAACAAAACATGGACAGAGTTCACAGGTCTCTTTGACTTCCAAAGTAACTTCAAAAACTGACTGACAAAACTACAACTCAACAACTAACTCGCAGCCTCTCTGCATTGCTTTATATAAAATTTTAACAATAGCTTCCAAAATAAAGCATTATTAAATTTGTACAATTTTGGTGTTACAATTAAAACGTTTCAAAATGTAAAGAAATTGATGTTACAGTCGAATAAGGTATAAAATACAATATTGAAAGACAGTCTTTTATAGTATTATCTTTAGTTTTCCATAAGAAAATCGTACTTGACTTTAATTACAATAATGTCTCTCTAATTATTTTAGTTACATAATTAATTAAAGTTTGGATTTGGTTACTAACATATAATGATAGTACAGAGCTTGTACTTTATCAGATTGAATGCTTAGAATGCACAAATAATGCCTCAGATTCTGGAAATTGGAAAACTGTGAGATGTAAACAATTGGAGAGTTAATTCGAAATGTAATTACAAAGAATATTGATTACAGAGGAAGATATAAAAATAAATAACAAAAGAAAATACATCGCTTGATAATAACTTTTAAGCTGTTTCTCAAGATAAAGGAGTCTATGGTTACATATATAAAAACACACGTACAAGCCTTTAGAAAGTACTGAACTGTCTGATAACTATCTGGATGCATATATAAATAAAGGTGGGATCGGACATTTTATGAGTCCTGAGGGAGGCTGTACCGTTATAAACTGAAAATTTGGTTTTGTATTCATGTATTTCTGTATTGCAATATTTAACACAACTTTGTTTCCTGTATGTATATTACTCATCCTTCCAAGTGGATCAGTTTTCCATTAATTCAGTGTATGTTCTGTAATTAGTATTTTATGTAGATTACATCTGTATTGCCATTTAAGCTATAGTTGAAATCTGTACTATTAGACACGTTCATTATTCTTGTGATTCACTCACTACCTGGATAAAATAAAAAAATAATAACTACTATGATCAAGAGTCACTATACAATAGAATATTTACGTGGACTACACAAACATGTAACATTATATGACGAATATTCTCTGCATGTATTTGTGTGTATTTGAACTATGTGCACAGTTTATATTTTTAAACTTTACCATGGTGTTTTGATGAGTTCCATAAAACGTAGATTGTATACTGATGGATAAATAAATAAACGAAAATCGATCAGATCGCACCACACTTCCAGGTGACCTCAGCGGGACATTTATTGACAAAATTGCTTGTTATTTTTCTGACTTGTATTTGATCTTCAAACATAGCACTAATTTGTGTCTGTGAAGCATACTGTATTACATATTCTACTAAATTTCGCATTAAACTGAAAAATTCCTATAAATTTGTTGATCAGATCCGCAGTTCGGACACTAAAGCCAAATCACTTCCAAACGAATCATGCTTAGTGAAGTTCTTTGGCGTTCAAACCCTATTTCAGATGAATTACTGTAGTCACATACTGTTCAGCACGCTCTACCAGAGTGTTGCAATGACAACAATTAAATCCATCTAAACGCGAAACACGTATTCACTGCGGAACAGCTTCACTCATAATCTCGTGTTTGCGAAATTGTGGTCATTTTCCAACTGCCGCCAACGTGATGAAGATAGATGTGGTACACTGATGTATTCATTTCTGATTAATGAAATATGGATGCTTCTACAAGCCTCCTTTTATTAATACGTAATTCTTTCTCAAGAGCAATTGGAACACAAAAATACTGTGTAGCACCATGAAAAATTACTGAGTAGATTTTTGTTAGCTTGTTTGTGTTATGAATTAGTAAGGTTGTAAAAGAGGACACTTCGAAACACATATGAATATGTAATTTACGGTTCTGTTCTGTCCAAACCCATTTACGTGACTTATCTATCATAACACGTTTTTCACAAGTAAATATGTGTTTGTGTATATTGATTACAGCAATGAATAAAATGATAAAAGGTACTAAAAATTTTCCTTTAGGTACTAACAAATTAATTTCTATTGGTCTTACTACATCTTGTAAGCCGCCAACAAAGCCGTGAACAACAATGCACAACGGCTTGTCCCGGCGGTATTGCCTGTGGAAACCCAGCGCCCTAAGATATTGCTATTCGATCGACATCTGTCATATGTTTGTTGTGTTCACAGAATTTCATGTGTTGTGGTAATCCTTGCGTTTGGCAGAAGTAAATAGCCAACATGGCGTGTATAGTTAATATCTTGGTTAGTTCAGTTTGAAAAAAAAAAAAAGTTTACTTATCGGCGGTTCGTGTTTTTGGTGCTTAATGAGTTACTAACTTTTATTTTGTAAAAGCAACAGCGCAGTGCAAAAGTTGATATGTGATGTGTGTGTGATGTGTCAGACTTATCTTCGAAAGAAATGTAAATTCTGAAGGTTCACTTTGTTGGATAGGAATATGCCAACTAAAGCATCCAAGAAAGTTGTTGGAATGATTATAAGGAGCAGAAAAACAATAATGAAGGATGGCGTAATGACGGTATGTACCAAGAGCGATAATGACTGTGTCGAGATGTTTATTCTGCATAACGTGTGTCGTTTGCTAAATAATAGCGAAATTTCTTGAGAAGTATATTCGAACTATTTACCAGACCGATACGTAACATTATGATCCGAAACCCGATGAGCAGTGGTCACACTAAGCTGTTAGTTATGAATTTGGCGTGGATGACTTAAGAGTTAGTATGTACATCAGTGTGAAACTGCTATCAGTAAAAGGAAAGAAATGTGCTCTCAGTTCGTTATTATTAGTAACCTCTCCATTTTCCCACAAAAGCCCTTGTATTTTACAACAGAAATATATTGTTGATAACAATTCTCAAGAGATTGTTCTTATAATTTCAATGCCACACTGCCAGTGATTATTTGAAAAAGATTCATGTTAGCACACCAGGAAAAGACAATTTCATATGAGGCAAATAGTGTCGTTAAAGGTTATAATGAAAAAATTATTTGTTGTGAGCTACAGAAAATTTCATACTGTCTTGTAATCCATATACAGACTCTGGTTATTCACGAAATTTTTAATGAATTGAGTGTAAAGGACACTTGTTAACCATACACAGTGTTACAGCAGTAACTCTTTCACAGGCTGTTAAAGATGAGTAGCATGTCCTCTACAATATGACTGACACTCAGTATGTAATACAGTGAATACTACTAGTAGCAGTCATCACACACAATTTATCATATGCCATCTCACCATTAGTGCTAAATAAATATTGATAAACATAATCTTTCATGATAAGTTAGTTCCATGTTCCAGGGATCATTTTGCACAATAAATTTTAATGATGTGGAACAAAATCGTTTTACATTACATTGCATAGTAAGTTGTGAATATGGTTACATTCTGAAATTTATGATTTTTGTTTTATTTATTTATTTTTCTTATATACAGATGTGTGTTAGTAATTCTTGCTCACCACCGTTTACACATTAAAATAATAGAAATTCTTCTACAGAATAGAAGGAATTGTCAGGGAGCAACTTTTTCAGTTTGTTTTCAAATTTTACTTTGCTGTCTGTCAGACATTTTATATCCCTGGGTAAGCGATCAGAAAATTTCGATGCATCATTGTGTACCCCATTTTGTTCTAAAGACAACTTTAATGTGGAGTAATGAATGCAATTTTTCAATCTGGTATTGTAATTATATACATCATCTTTTTGAACTGTAGTGGAATATTTACAACAAACTTCATGAGAGCATAAACATACTGTGAAGCATTAGTCAGAATGTTCAGCAGATGTGTACAAGATGATTTTGAATTAGCACCACTTATTATTCTTACATCAAGTTGTCGAGCAACAAAGATGTTCTTTATTAAAGATGAGTATGTCACCTTACTGATTTATCTCTCTCCACGATTTGCAGTGATCCTAAGTGCAAATGTGGGTGAACTCAGTTGTTTTAGGTGGTGCAAAATGTGTTTTTTCTTAGTTTAAATTCTCATTAGTATGGACACCTAAGAATTTTGAAGTTTCCACACTATTTATAATTTCTTCACCATGTAATGTAGGGTCTACTTATCACTGGTTTAGTACCTCACGTAGAACTGAATATGTTGTGTCTTTTTTAAACTGAGAGTGTAACCATTCACAGAAAACCAGTGACTGATACTTTTAAAAACATTGTGCACAGTTTCTTCTGTTCTGTATATATGGTAAGACTGTTCTGTATATATGCTTGCACTATGCTAGTGTCATCTCTGGTTGTATATTAAACAGAAGATCGTTTACATATGTGAGGAACAATAATGGACGGAATACTGAGCCTTGGGGAATGCCATATCTGATGTCTCCCCAGTCAGAATTATGTCCCCAGACTATATTGGTTGAATTACTAAGCACTACTTTCTGTATTCTGCTGGTAAGATTTGACATCCATTGGTTGGCTGTACATCATTCCCATAAAACTTCATTTTTTCTAGGAGAATAGTATAATTCATGCAGTCAAATGCCCTAGATAGATCACAGGAAATACCAACCAATGCTATATTATTATGAAATGCTTGTAAAACTTGGTGAGTGAACATGTAAATGGCATTCTCAGTAGACTGAAACCATAACTGTGATTCACTGAGGGCATTATTGTTGCTAAGGTGAGGTACTATTCAAGAATACATCACCTTAAAAATTTGTAAAATGATGTCAACAGTGAAAAAGGTTGGTAGTTATTAATGTGTGTCTTGTCACTTTTCTTAAAGAGGGGCAGAACAATGGCATATTTCAGTCCCTTTGGAAAAAGTCTTTAGTTAGTAATGGGTTACATGTTTCAGATAAGAATGGCCGTATTATACGCGAACAGATCTTCAGTACTCTAGTGGAAACACATCAAAACCAAATGAGCTTTATATTTATGAGAGAATGAATAATTTTCTTAATTTCAGACAGAGAAGTTGGCAATGTATTTGTATGACTGAATTTTGTGAGTTACTTTTCAACCTACTGCCATGTTTTTTTGCTTCAACTGTTTGTCCCTATACTTTTTACTATATTTAAAAAATGATTATTAAATATATTTGCTACGTGTGTCACATCATTTATAGCTCTTCCATGCAGTTAAATAGTGATTGCTGTGTGTCTCATTTTACAACATTACATTATCCTTAAGTCTGTTGTTGGAATAATGATTTTTGGCACTGTGTGTATGGTCCTTGACTTTTTTTTATAACCTTTCTTAATAATTTTGAGTAGTTTTTGTAAACTGCACCAACTGTGGGATCTCTACTTGTTCTCGCCAATAGATAGAGTTCCCTTTACGTTTTACAAGATACTTTATTGCCTTGAGTGGACCATGGTTTTTTTACATGGATGTTTAATGTCATATCTGATTAGCTTATGTTGAAATCAGTTTTAAAATAATGATATGAATTTATCATGGAAAAGTTTAGATATTGTGTAGCATTTGGTGCTATATAAATTTCATCCCAGGTCATCTCTTGTAAACTATTCTTAAAAACATTTGCCCTGGAGTCATTAATTATTCAAACTGGTTTCCACAAAGGAGTATCTACACTGTAAGGCACTATGTTCTTTGTCCTAACTTTATTTATTTAATCGTATGGCTAGGGCCTCCAAGCAGGCAGACCGTTCGCCGGGTGCCGGTCTTTCAATTTCACACCACTTCAGTGACCTGCAATCAATGAGGATGATAGGATGCTGATGATGACGACACAACACCCAGTCCCTGGGCGGAGAAAATTACCCAAACCAGCTGGGAATTAAACCCGGGCCCAGAGGATTGACAATCCGTCACGCTGGCCATTCAGCTACTGGGGGCGGACTGTCCTAACTAACTGTGCTTCATGATCAGAGAGAACATTTGCTATTGGAGAAACTGTTATTTTTCTTGCTTTGAACTTCACTAAGGAAAACGTCAGTTATGGTCCCACTGTCTCTATCCACCCGTGTTGGAAAGTTAATTGCTGAGATCAAATTGGAAGATCCAAATAAGTAATTTTTCCTATTGGAATCCTGTAGAAAATCTGCAGTGAAGTCACCACAGACTTGCTGCTGGGTGACATAGCAGAGTAAGAAATTCAGACTCCTCATAAACAGTTCAAAATTTCCCGTTTGGGATTATTCAGTTAGGAGCCCAGTTTAGCCCCTATTATTTTATATACATTTCTGGCAGAGAAAGCCTAATCAAATTGTTATCTTACCATAGGATAGGGGAAAATTGTGTAATTGCCCTCTTTCCCTTTTAATCTACTGGTTTGTGACATGGAAAAACCAAAATCAAGGGAACTTTGTATCTACAAGTCTGTAATAAGAGCAGTGCAAAGTCCCTCCCATAATTACAAATGTAGATTAGCATAATCAGATTTCTTACAATCATCTAAATAATTGAACTTATGTTTAGAGAAAGTTATTGGTGGTAGTTCACTCCTCATAGTGTTACCTATGAAGAGGAATCTTTATTGCTGTATGTTCTAATAATAGTTTGTAAGGTGAATTTATTGTATGTAACCATCAGTTGCCAAACATCTGTGGTGTATCATTTGACTGGCAGTATCTTAAGTACCCAAAAGAAACTTACAGTTTGGGATACTGATACGAACTTACGTGAATCATAGAGCTTGGTGAAACATATGGAATGGCCACCTTGCCTAATTGCCATTTAAAATAAATGACAGCTCCTAGTTCATTAACAATCAATTGGGATTGCTGGCAAAAACACTTCTGCAACTCATTGTGTGAGCACATGTGATTCCAAGTTGATTTTGGAAAGAGAATTTAGTAGACACTAAATATCTGCAGGGGATCATTATTAGTTTGTTCAACCTGACACTATTGTTACTGGTATCAGAGGGTAGACTAAAGGGACTATATTTTATAATATTCTAAACTCATGTCCCCAAATTTTATGTCATGTCCACAGACACAGATGTTAATTGCTGTAGATCACAACAGAGAGCAGCAGTAGTACTTTCATAATATTGATGAAGACTAGCAAGCAGCTGTTTTGTCAAAGGACATTGCTGTGTGTGGTTGCTGACTTACTTGTAGAGAGGAAAGACTCCTGCCAAGATAAAAATTTTTGTGCGTGGTTATCTTCAGTGCACACTGGACTCGCATTCGGGAGGACGACGGTTCAATCCCGCGTCCAGTCATCCTGATTTAGGTTTTCCGTGACTTCCCTAAATCGCTCCAGGAAAATTCCGGGATGGTTCCTTTGAAAGGGCACGGCCGACTTACTTCCCTGTCCTTCCCTAATCCGATGAGACCGATGACCTCGCTGTTTGGTCTCTTCCCACCAAACAATCCAATCCTATCTTCACTGTGTCCATCTGTGCCCATTACTACGTTACAATTAGATGTAAAATTACTCGTAATTATGTATGTGTAAAAGGTATATGTTAATTAGTTTAAATTAACTATATAATTTATTACTTATAAATTTAATGTGACTATTTAAATTCAGCATTTTATAAAACCTGTCATGTCTGTAGGCATCACATCCATGACTGTGGTGTGTCCACAGATGTGAAGTTCATACCCATGGATGGGACAAACATTTAAGTCAGGCTATAAAACTTTGCATGTTTTCTTATTTTAGCTTTCATAAGTTTTAGTTTAATACATTAGCCTATACTATAACTAAATAGGTGTAATTGTAATAATTCATTGTATGAGCTACCTTTTTTGCCAGCCATTATTTTATCGCATATTACCAAATAAAAAAGGTCATATAGAAAATATTTAAGTGGAACCTATGCATATATACATTTTAAATAGACATTTCACTAAACTAGACAGTGGATGCTGCTGTGATTGTTACATTTGATGTTATTAATAAGATTGGTTGGTTGATTTGGAGGAGGGGACTAAACAGGGAGGTCATCAGTCCCATCAGATTAGGGAAGGATGGGGAAGGAAGTCGGCCATGCCCTTCCAAAGAAACCATGCCGGCATTTGCCTGGAGCAATTTAGGGCAGTCACAGCAAACCTTAATCAGGATGGCCGGACATGAGTGTGAACCATTGTAACCCCTGAATGCAAGTCCAGTGTGCTGACACTGTGCCATCTCAATTGGTTGTTAATAAGGGTAAGAAGATAGGTATGGTTAAAATTCACAAGGTTTCATAATTTTAGTTCTTAGGATAATAAGTAAAAGTGTTGCTTTCATGAGAATGTAAAAATATTTTAACTCAAAAGTTTACTATACAATAACTTGACTTTGGGGAATACATAAGAGTCATATTGATAAAAGAAGATAGTGAAAGCAACCCAGTATGAGAAAGCAAGGGAGAGGATTAAAAATGTCCCACAGAAACGTGAGGAATGGGAGAAAAAAGACAGCACAAGGAAAAAACTGCAAAGAGAAAAATATGTGTCATGACACAGAGAGAGAAAAGAAAGATCAGAATAGAATGGAAAGACAGGACCCAAAAATGCGAAAAGGAACAAATCTGGAGATGGTCAAGAATATACTCACAGTACAGAACCACATGAATATGATTTTGCTGGACGAAATGAAAAAGTTAAGTCAGCAAGATCTTCCTGGACCAAGTAAAGAAGGAATGTCTGTAAGGAGAGTTGTGTGAAAGAAAACTAGAAGAAGAAATGGACAGGGTCTGAAAAATAAAATAACAAAATTAGAGAAAGAGAAAAATAAATATAAAAAGAAAATGGAGAGGTAAAAAAAGAAGTATGAAAGACTTCTCAATAAAACAGAAGATACTCCGCAGAAAAATGTGGAAAAAATTTAAAAGGGGGAAAAAGCGTTCACCACTAGTTACAAGAGGATTATTGTTAGGTGAAGCTATAAAGAATCAAATTCAGAAAAATTTTGATAAAACCATGCCCTTGAAAATGAAAAGAAACTTTAAAAAAGTCAATGGAAAAATTATCCAAAGATGTAAGTTAATGAAAGCTATTGGAAGTTTTACTTCACATAACATTATAAAAATGATAAGCTGCCTTTAGCAACTTCACAGTTTACTACGTTGAGTAACACACGTAATGATGTCATAGAATTGCTGGAAAGGAAGAAACCTTAACAAAAAGAAAAAATAGATTGTTTATTAAATAATAGACTGAAAAGTCTCCATAAAGAACTTATTTCTGGAAAAAACTACACGATGTCTTATGCAACATTTTGTAAACTTCGACCCTATTGGATTGTTTCACCATATTGCAATAACCAAAACACGTGTCTTTGTAAAGTTCCTACAGACTTTTATTTGTTAGTAAAGAAATTAAATGCACTAAAAATTATAAAGGAAAACACATCTACTGAAGTTCTACAGAATCTTACATGCAATGGAAAACTGAAAGGAAAGTGTTTGGAATGTACTTACCCGGAATATGCCAGCTTAATGTAGATGTGAACCAGTTTGATGAGAATGAAAAAACAATATTTTTTCAGTGGATTGCCAAGAAAGTTGAAGTTCTAGCAAAAATTAAATGAAGATGGTACAAAAAAACTGTCAAAGAAGAAAAAATGCTACTATAGGCGACATTGTTCCTGAATTTAAATATTTACCACCACCATTTATGATATAGCAAGAGTAATATAGAACACTAATATGATATAGTCAGAACAATTTAAAACAGTTTGTCTGAGAGATTTTACTTCACTGTGATTTCTCTGAAAATTATAACAGTAAATATCATCATGAAATACAATCAGTTTACCTCGAAGGTTCAAGAAACCAGATTACATTACCAGGGTTGCCACAAGTTCTGGAAATCAGGGAATTTTAAATGTATCAGGGAAAAAAAAGAAAGAAAAACCACTGGAAAAATCTCATTTTTGCCTCAGTAGCATGAAACTGTTTGTTTACTGAGATGTCACGTTTCGTCACTGGTTGGGTGCAGCTGAGTACATGCGCCGCTTCCCTACTCTCTCATTCTTACTGCTTCTGCCCTTCCCACTCCTCCCCTCAGTTTGCAGTCAATGCTGCCACCACTACTTGCTGCTAGCCTAGCAGCTGGCGATGACAGGCAGAGGGGGTGTGAGGAGTGGTTTGTTTGGGTCTGATTCTCAGAGCTTGTTGTTGACGAGCAGCCGGAGGCAACGGTCATGTGTGCACGAGTTGTGTCTGAGTGATTGTGTGAATGTGTGCGCGCTCACTTCTTTTGACAAAATGGCCGAAAATTTAGTTGAGAGTGTGATTGTCTTTTCTACGTGCCTGTCTGTGGCTCAGTGGTCATCTTTACGGTGACTTACTACCTGCCCTTGTTATACTGATTTTCAGAGTATTTGCACAAGTTATCTGTTGCTTGGGTGATTGTCGCAGTTTCACTGCATCAGCATGGTGTCTGTGACACGTGAATAGCTGGCCACACGAGTGGACTTCCATGATGGGCCAAAATCACAGGCCATTTCTGTGGGTACCTTAACAGATCGGGCCTGCTGATCTGAAGCCCATAGTTCCCTACTAATATGCAGGTGCTGCAGTCGGATCTAGTCTCACACATCTATGGTGTAATTTGGTGAATTTTCATGCTTTGTCCATGGGCCCAGGACTGTGGTGCTCCTCGGCAGGACATGGCCTTGGCGATGGATTTCAGGAATTGCGATTGTCTCACTGGAAGTACATTGTACAGTGCAGCATTTTATAGGCATTTTATTTATTGTAGTACATTTTGGCACTTCAGAAGTAGTCTATATATTAGAAAGTATGGACGATAAGAAGAAGAAAGTTGTGGCAGTCGCTGGCAGTTTGTATGCTATGTGCTCGTGTATTTCTTGAAAGAAAAATCACATTACCTGTAGAATAATAGACATAACACAGTGGATAATAACTGACAATAAGAAACATAGTAGAACCAGCATTTTATTGACGGTCACTTATCGTGTTGATTTACACAACTCTTCCCCACCTTATACATTTCTTTTGAGGCGCCTACTTTTTTCTGAGGTTATTTCTGAAAGCAATGAAGGTATTTTAAATCTGTCTTGTGACTCCAACAAAATGTGTATTTTTGTCACCAAATGTGTTTCGCTTTATTGAAATAAAATAACATCAGTGGTTTTAATGAAGCATATGTACCATTTGCCTGAATTTCTATAAAAAAAAAAAAAAAAAAAAAAAAAAAAAAAAAAAAAAAGGGAGCTAAAACTTGTGTGAAAATCAGGGAATTTCACTTGGGGAAACTTGTGGCAACCCTGATTATGCTTGTGTGTTCCCTATTACTCCTGTACAATTAAAAATTCAATGCAGTGTCAGTCATTCTGCACTCTCCATAGCAAGACAGGTTACTACTGAAAGTTTGTGTTGGTGTTCTGAGAAAGGCCATGGTAAATGTAAATGTCATGTGACTAGGGCCTCCCGTGGGGTAGACCTTTCGCAGGGTGCAAGTCTTTCGATTTGACGCCACTTTGGTGACTTGCGCATCGATGGGGATGCAATGATGATGATTAGGACAACACAACATCCAGTCCCTGAACTCAGAAAATCTCCGACCCAGCCGGGAATCGAACCCGAGCCCTTAGGATTGACATTCTGTCGCTCTGACCACTCAGCTATGGGGGGCGGACAAGGCCATGGTAAAGGATCCCCAGATGGTGTTGGAGGTTGTTCAAAAAAGAACTACTTACAATTTGATTATCTGCAGTACAGATATTCTAGATACTGAAATTTTTTACAAGAACTTGAAAAATCTTGCCTGGGAATTGTTTGCAAAACTGAACATGATGATATAACTCAACTTGAAAAGGTGCTTCCCACTAAGCTGGCTGTGTTCAAAGGAACTGTGTGCATACATAAAGTAATCTGGAGTTCAGAGAAAAGTCAACCATCTGGGCAAGAAGACTAAGATGCATAGAATGTACTGCTAGTATTCATTGTCCACGTTATACTATTGGAAAAATTAAAGTGAAAACTACAAAAAGTATCTGTTTTATATATTTATTGCACTTATGAGTTCATAACATTAAAATTTTGTACATATAAATGCATAGGAGCACGTGACTGATAAAAGAATTTTATTATTATTTACTGTAGTCTTTGAAACACTTGCCAAAGTTACATTTCATGAAATTGATATCCGCTTGCCAAGTGTCTCAGGTCATCAAACAAGAAAAAAACTGGGTCACAGTGACGTTTATTCTGGCACAAAATGAGGACCCTCCTTAGGACAATACATGTTCCCAGGAATCCCAGTTTAAAGTCAACAACTTTGTAATTGTTAAATAGGCAGGTGAAATGAACCTGAAAACAATATGCAGCTATGATTGATTTCAAATTTAGTGACAATAAGTATAGTGTTAAATACCTTCACAAATTAAAGGACAATCGTCTTGTACCAAAATTTGATTGCTCTTATAATGTATATAGAGCAGACATGATCACAAAATTAGAACTGCCTGCTATGAATAAGAAGCAACAACATTCACTAGTAAATATTGACAAGTACAATAAAGAATAACATTTCTACTACAAATTAATTTGAATTTTTTATTTTGGTCTAAAAATTTATAAGTATTGCAAAAGATATTTTATAACAAAAATAAATTTAACTGGAAAAAATTTATTTAAACAAATGTTAATTTATTTTGTATAATATACGAGGTGCATTCAAGTTCTAAGGCCTCCGATTTTTTTTCTCCGGACTGGAAAGAGATAGAAACATACGCATCGTTTTAAAATGAGGCCACGTTCATTGTCAATACGTCCCAGAGATGGCAGCACCGTACAGCAGATGGAATTTTACCACCAGCGGCGAGAATGAGAACTGTTTTAAATACTTAAAATGGCGACGTTTTCCTTACTTGAACAGCTTGCAATCATTCATTTTCTGAATTTGCGTGGTGTGAAACCAATTGAAATTCATCGACAGTTGAAGGAGACATGTGGTGATGGAGTTATGGATGTGTCGAAAGTGCGTTCGTGGGTGCGACAGTTTAATGAAGGCAGAACATCGTGTGTCAACAAACCGAAACAATCTTGGGCTCGCACAAGCCGGTCTGACGACATGATTGAGAAAGTGGAGAGAATTGTTTTGGGGGATCGCCGAATGACTGTTGAACAGATCGCCTCCAGAGTTGGCATTTCTGTGGGTTCTGTGCACACAATCCTGAATGACGACCTGAAAATGCAAAAAGTGTCATCCAGGTGGGTGGCACGAATGCTGACGGATGACCACATGGCTGCCCATGTGGCATGTTGCCAAGCAATGTTGACGTGCAACGACAGCATGAATGGGACTTTCTTTTCGTCGGTTGTTACAATGGATGAGACGTGGATGCCATTTTTCAATCCAGAAACAAAGCACCAGTCAGCTCAATGGAAGCACACAGATTCACCGCCACCAAAAAAATTTCGGGTAACCGCCAGTGCTGAAAAAATGATGGTGTCCATGTTCTGGGACAGCGAGGGCGTAATCCTTACCCATTGCATTCCAAAGGGCACTACAGTAACAGGTGCATCCTACGAAAATGTTTTGAAGAACAAATTCCTTCCTGCACTGCAACAAAAACGTCCGGGAAGGGCTGCGCGTGTGCTGTTTCACCAAGACAACGCACCCACACATCGAGCTAACGTTATGCAATGGTTTTTCATGATAACAACTTCAAAGTGATTGCTCATGCTCCCTACTCACCTGACCTGGCTCCTAGTGACTTTGGGCTTTTTCCAACAATGAAAGACACTCTCCGTGGCCGCACATTCACCAGCCGTGCTGCTGTTGCCTCAGCGATTTTCCAGTGGTCAAAACAGACTCCTAAAGAAGCCTTTGCCGCTGCCATGGAATCATGGCGTCAGCATTGTGAAAAATGTGTACGTCTGCAGGGTGATTACGTCGAGAAGTAACGCCAGCTTCATCAATTTCGGGTGAGTAGTTAATTAGAAAAAAAAATCGGAGGCCTTAGAACTTGAATGCACCTCGTATAAAAAATAAAGTGGGGGGTATAAATGGAATGGAAAATAACTTATTGATCTAATATTGCTTAAATCAAAACCCAATTATGGTTATAATAGAATAATAATACTTTTGTAATTGAAATTTAAGCTCATTTTTATTTACCAAAGAAAGTGCAAACTGTTATCTAATTTATAATTGTGTCCATAGACCAAAATATTGTGTCCATTGAATCACACTGTCGTGTGTGGATATGTACAACCTTTACTTTTTTGCCACAATATGATTTATTATAAAAGAAATTATTCAGATACTGAAGGGAGACGTAAATTTAATAGTCATAGTTGACTGGAATTCAATAGTAGGAACAGGAAGAGAAGGAAACGTACTAGGTGAATATGGAATGAGGTCAAGGAATGAAAGAGGAAGCTGCCTGGTAGAATTTTGCACAGAGCATAATTTAATCATAGCTAACACTTGGTTCAAGAATAATGAAAGAAGGTTGTATACATGGAAGAAGCCTGGAGATACTGGAAGTTATCAGATAGATTATATAATGGTAAGACAGAAATTTAGGAACCAGGTTTTAAATTGTAAGACATTTCCAGGGGCAGATGTGGACTCTGACCAGAATCTATTGGTTATGAACTGTAGATCGAAACTGAAGAAACTGCAAAACGGTGGGAATTTAATCAGTTGGGACCAGAATAAACTGACAGAACCAGAGGTTGTAGAGAGTTTCAGGGAGAGCATTAGGGAACGATTGACAATAATGGGGGAAAGAAATACAGTAGAAGAAGAATGGGTAGCTTTGAGAGATGAAATAGTGAAAGCAGCAGAGGATCAAGTAGGTAAAAAGATGAGGGCTAATAAAAATCTTTGGGTAACAGAAGAGGTGAATTTAATTGATGGAAGGAGAAAATACAAAAATGCAGTAAATGAAGTAGACAAAAAGGAATACAAACGTCTTAAAAATGAGATTGATAGGAAGTGCAAAATTGCTAAGCAGGGATGGCTAGAGGACAAATGTAGAGTCGTATATCACCAGGGGTAAGATAGATATTGCCTACAGGAAAATTAAAGAGACCTTTGGAGAAAAGAGAACCACTTGCATTACTATCAAGAGCTCAGATGGAATCCCAGTTGTAAGCAAAGAAGCGAAAGCAGAAAGGGGGAAGGAGTATATAGAGGGTCTATACAATGGCGATGGTACTTGAGGACAATATTATGGAAATGGAAGAGGATGTAGATGAAGATGAAATGGAAGATATGATACTGCGTGAAGAGTTTGACAAAGCACTGAAAGACCTAAGTCGAAACAAGGCCCCGGGAGAAGACAACATTCCATTAGAACTACTGACAGCCTTGAGAGAGCCAGCCCTGACAAAACTCTACCATCTGGTGAGCAAGATGTATGAGACAGGCGAAATACCCTCAGACAGATGTGAAAATTACCTAACTATAAGTTTAATAAGCCACGGCTGCAAAATACTAACATGAATTTTTTATAGGCGAATGGAAAAACTGGTAGAAGCCGACCTCAGGGAAGATCAGTTTGGATTCTGTAGAAATGCTGGAACACGTGAGGCAATACAGACCCTACAACTTATCTTAGAAAATAGATTAAGGAAAGGCAAACCTACGTTTCTAGCATTTGTAGACTTAGAGAAAGCTTTTGACAATGTTGACTGGAATACTGTTTTTCAAATTCTGAAGGTGGCAGGGGTAAAATATACAGGGAACGAAAGGCTATTTACAATTTGTACAGAAACCAGATGGCAGTTACAAGAGTCGAGGGGCATGAAAGAGAAGTAGTGGTTGGGAATGGAGTGAGACGGGGTTGTAGCCTATCCCCGATGTTATTCAATCTGTATATTGAGCAATCAGTAAATGAAACAAAAGAAAAATTCAGAGTAGGAATCAAAATCCATGGATAAGAAATAAAAAATTGAGGTTCGCCGTCGACATTGTAATTCTATCAGTGACAGAAAATGAGCTGGAAGAGCAGCTGAATCGAATGGACAGTGTCTTGAAAGGAGGATATAAGATGAACATCAACAAAAGGAAAACAAGGATAATGGAATGTAGTCAAATTAAATCGGGTGATGCTGAGGGAATTAGATTAGGAAATGAGACGCTTAAAGTAGTAAATGAGTTTATAAATTTGTTAACATCAAGTGTAGATTTAAGTGTCAGGAAGTCGTTTCTGAAAGTATTTGTATGGAGTGTAGCCATGTATGGAAGTGAAACGTGGACAATATGGAAGTGAAACGTGGACAATAAATAGTTTAGACAAGAAGAGGATAGAAGCTTTCGAAATGTGGTGCTATAGAAGAATGCTGAAGTTTAGATGGGTAGATCACATAACTAATGAGGACGTATTGAATAGAATTGGGGAGAAGAGAAATTTGTGGCACGACTTGACTAGAAGAAGGGATCGGTTGGTAGGACATACTCTGAGGCATCAAGGGATCGACAATTATGTATTGGAGGGCAGCGTGGAGGGTGAAAATTGTACAGGGAGACCAAGAGATGAATACACTAAACAGGTTCAGAAGGATGTAGGTTGCAGTAGGCACTGGGAGATGAAGAGGCTTGCACAGGATAGAGTAGCATGGAGAGCTGCATCAAACCAGTCTCTGGACTGAAGACCACAACAACAACAACAACAACAACAACAAACTGAGAAAAAATCAGTTTCAAAAGTATTATTCCACCATTTTTTTAAATAAATGTTTTGAATACATTTTATTTTTAGAAAATTTTTCATCAAAAGATCCGCTTTTGTGAGAATGACCCATATAGATTACCACTGGGAAATTTTGAACTGTTTATGAGAAATTTGGATTCCTTATTATGCTATGTGTCAGACAGCAACAAGCAGTTAATAAGCCTGTGGTGATTTCAGTGTAGTTTTTCGAAAGGATTCTGAGTGGAAAAATTATCTGGAAACTTTATTTGCATCCTACAATTTTATCTCAGTAATTAACTTTCCACCATGGGTGGATAAATGCAGTAGAACCATAATTGATAATGTTTTGTTTGGTAAAGCTCAAAGTAAGAAAATAATGTGTATCCAGTAACAAATGCTTTCTAATCACGATGCACAGTTAGTTAAGTTAAATAATGCAGTGCCTTACAGTGTAGATATTCCTTCGTGGGAATCATTTAGAATGGTTAATGACTCCAGGCCAAATGTTTTTAAGAATAGTTCACAAGAATTCATAGTGTGGATTTCAGAAGAGTTGCTTAACTGGGATTGCCATTTATGCATTCACTCGCGAAATTTTATAAGCATCAAATAACAAAATACTACCAATTGGTATTTTTTGTGACCTGTCTAAGGCATCCGACTGTGTGAATCGCAGTATTCTTATAGATAAACTGAGGTGTTATGGCTGATGGTAGAGCCAACCAATGGATAATGTTATATGTAACCAAAAGAATGCAGAAATCTATACTTAATCATTCAACCAATATAAGAAGGTGATATTCTTATAACTGGGGGAGTAATCACTTATGGGATTCCACAAGCCTCAGTCTCAGTTCCAGCATTGTTTTTCATATATGTAAGTGATCCTCCATCTAATATACAACAAACATAATTAGTTCTTTTAGCAGATGACTCTAGTATTGTAATCAGTCCATACATTCATTCATACATACACAACAACACAAGAAATTTTAGGTTATGTTCTTGAAAGTATTGTTGTATGGTTGTCTGCGATGGCCTCGTGTTACAACATATTCTGTTCTGTACATTTAGAGATACTCCACAAAAAGTGGAAAAAATTTAGTTGTCCACACATCAATGAGTTCAGCCACATTTGCACTTTGAATCATCAGGAATAATATCCTGGGGTAACTCGTCTTTAAGAAAGGAAATGTTCATTACTCAAAAATGAGCTGTTAGAATAATATGTGATGCTCACCCATGATCATCTTGTAGATATCTGTTTAAGGAATTAGGCATTTTGACTACTGCCTCATGGCACATTTATTTCCTCACGGAATTTGTTGTAAATAATTCACTGGAATTTAGAAGGAACAAAGATGTACATAATTACAATACCAGAAGATAAAATAACAGTCATTACCCCACATCAAAGTTATATTTAGCATCAAAAGGGGTGCCCAGTGCTACCACCAAAATTTTTGACCACTTATCGAATGATATAAAGCGTCGTAGACAGCAAAGTTGTATTTGAAATAAACTGAAAAAGTTTCTCCTTGACAACTTCTATTCTGTAGAAGACTTTCTTTTTTGTAATGTATGAAAGGTAGTGAATGGGAATTACCAACTCACAAATGTATAAAAAAAATTGTAAATGGTCAGCATGTAACCTTATTTATAATGAATGTGTAATGTAATTGTGAATGACTTGTTTCACATCATTATGATTCATCATACAAATGAACACCAAACTAAGTAACTATCCATGCAGAAAAAGGAGAAGATGCAGAAATGTTGTACACACGAGATTGGCAGGCACTGAAATTAAGGTACTACTATCAAGAAATGTTGGTTATAGCATCATGCCATCAGTTTCTGTTATTAATGATGAAAATATTCTGATGCTATCTTGTCAGTGGATCCCTAGGGTGATTTGTATACAGAGGAATGTCTGACACAAACTTTAGCTTTGACAAGTGACATGGGAAACGTGCGGCAAATGCCATAAACAATATGGCGAGTACAATGTGATGTTATTGACAATTTTTTCAAACAGGCAAAGCTGTGGATCAGTCTGTAATGACAGCCAGTTGTTATATATTTTTTATTATATATATCACATTTGGTGGTTTTGCCAACTCTCAATCAAACTGTCATCTTCCAACGTAACCTAGACCTTGGTCAAAGCTACAGATCGGTCTGTCACCAAAACCAGATTTATTTATTTCACATTCATTGGCTTCACCTACTCTCAGCTAAACTGTCACCTTCCAACCTAACCTCTACCTCAGGCTAAGCTGCATATCAGTCTGTCACCACAACCAGTTTTTTACAGTGTCATATTCATTGGCTTGTCAACTGATAACAAGACAGTGCATATATGCACCAAAAGGCTACATAACAACACCCATTAACATTGTGTCACTGGCCAAAGCCAATGACTCACATAGAATATTCTGCTTGACCTGGGTTGTTTCAGATTAACTTCAGAGAGGCATATGAGATAGCATTCGTCCCGTGTGCAACTTGTGAAAGGAACAATAGTATCTGTTTGTGACTTTGCTAATTAAGACAGTGTTTTTTGGACCAAGGGCTGTTTTTTTTTACTCCCAAGAAATTGAAGAAAATTGGCACAGTAACATGCGGCCCCTAGTAGACTAATGTTCGGTTCCTTCCAAAACCAGATCTGTATGTCAGTATAATTTTAGGTTTTTATTCTGGTGACCATATATTGCTAACATTAATGACACATGTCAGTGTAATATCCTAACTGCTAAATTTAGGATATATGAATTTCCACCATGTAAAAAATCCAAAAAGTAATATGAAGCAAGGAAAGAGTGTTTAGGACCTTGTTGCATCTGTCTGTGATGCACATACATTACTTTCTTTGTACATGTATTGAAATCTGCTCCTGAAGGTGCCAAATATTGTTACGCTTTGTATATTAGTTTATCTGGTGTCCACTTTGATCAAAATTTTATTGTTGCAGAACTTTAGTGCTGTTGTCATTTGATTATCATAAAATGTAACTATCTAATGCACTTACAGTTGGAGCTTACTCTGTAGTAAGAATGTATCAAGTACTTGATTACAGTTACGGAATGATGACTTGCTTGGATGCAAAGTTTGTCCTGTGAAGTAGTATAGCCCACTTCGGAAAGAAAAAAAAAAAAAAGGCTTTTGGTTTTGTAAAGTGATACTCAATTTATTAATAAGGATTCAGTGAGTTTTAATGTGTAACTAACTATGTTCATCTGGTTTCAAATATTGGATTTCTTTTTAGCACCAAGGAAAAGAATTGCTTATTCCAAGAAGCCTCACCACAGGTCTAATTGTTGCAAGCATTTGAAGTTCTTTAGTTTATGTTATGTGAACATATGAGGCAAAATTTGACATGTTCAGCAGAATGGTAGGATACACAACAATATAAGCAAAACCTTTTATGGCAAAATTTGATGTTGCTAGAGAACTTTTGTGAATAATAAATCCTTGAACAGTTTGCTTGTTCTATTCATAATAGTTTCATCTGTTCTAAGTAGCCCCATTTGTTATTACTTTGAAAGATGCCGTAACATTTTAATCTGTTTGTTTAAAATATAATTTATTTTCCGTTACATTAATGTGACAACCGCTTGTGTTCGATGTAAGTGTGCAGTAACCAGTCACAGACGGCAGGTGGCAGCACTAGATGTGGAGGGTAAATAAAGTGTATTGGGGGATGTGGAAAACAGTTCAGTTGTTGTCATAACACATAAACAAAGTGATTTATCTGACATCCAAAAGGGCATGATCATTGGCTTTTGGGCCAAGGGTGGAAGCATTTCCAAAATGCCTAAGTTTGTAAACTAACCACATGACACCATGGTTAAAGTATACCGTGCATGGCAAAATGGCACTACTAAAACTGCTGCCGAAACAACTGTGGTGCACTATAGGCCATTGATTACAGGCGTGAATGATGACTGCGAAGATATGTACAGGTGGATAGACATGCAACTGTTGAGCAAGTGACTGCCCAGATAAATCAAGGGGGATGTCAATAGTGTCTCCTCAACAGCTGTTTGCAAACACTGCTGCATATGGGCCTCCGCAGCAGGTACCTGCATCATGCATCCATGCTGCTTGCTATTCATGGTCAACAAATGCAACTGGACAGCCACTGAGTGGCAGGAGATGATCTTTTCAGATGAATCATGTTTTATGCTCCATGGGACAGATGGCCATTGGTGTGCATGGTGTGAAACATCTGAAAGCAATCCTGCAACCAGGAGAGAGCGTAATGGGCTGGGGAATGTTTCTGTGGCATTCTGTGGGTGATATCCTTCTGGAAGGCACAATGGCTCAACACAAGTATGCATCTATACTTGGGTATCATGTCCACCCCTAGATGCATTTTGTTTCTTCTTGGTTTGAGATGGCATCTTCCAGCAGGACAATGCAATGTGTCACACAGCTTGCAGTGCGTGTGCATGGTTTGAAGAGTACCAGGTTGAGTTTACCGTACTCTAGTGGCTGCCAATCTTCCCAGGTTTAAACCCACTTGAGAATCTGTGGGAACAACTCAGCACGTGTGGCCATGGTACTGGAGTCGGCATAGCTCCAAATCCTTGTCACTACCTTCCAGAATGACGTTGGCTCTCTTCCTGCATGTCTTGCAGCTGCAAAATGTGCTTATTCAGTCTTTTGACAGGTGATCACATTAATGTGACTGGGTGGTGTATATATTAATTGTTCTTACTGCCACCCAAAATAAAATTTGTGTGTGGAGTGTCCCAGGAGGAATGGTCAATATTCAGGGATATGACAGGTACTATCTTTTGATGCCAGAGACTTCATATGGACATATGCTCTGGTCCGAATGGTTTCTGAGATGGTACACATTTAATGTACATTGTTATTTATTTTTTGTAATGACTGACCATTCCTCCTGGGACACCCTCTGTGTAGATATGTGTTGAACATGCATTTGTTGTGCTGGTGCTTTTTATTTTATTTGAAAAGAAAAAAGTAACAGTTTTTACAGTATATCAAACAGCCTGCCTGTAGCTCTTTTTACTTCTTAGCTAATTCAGTAATGAAAATAGTTAATTTTTTTGTTGTTTTAATTAATCATATTACCCTCTGAATTGTGTATTTATTGTTTCAGACTTCAGGAATTGGAGAGCCCAGCATATACCATGCCCTTGTTGTCATATTTCTGGAATTCTTTGCATGGGGACTTTTGACTATGCCCATTATTTCTGTAAGTGAAAAGGCATATTTTTCAAATTATTGGGTAATTTGAGAGTTTAATGTTGTGGTGTCTGGTACTTCTGCAACAATTATAGATACTGAAATGCCATTTTCACTAACTGACTGTGTGTAAGGGGGTGAATACTTTGCTGTTTAGAGTCTTCCACCTATTTATACCATATTTGTGTACAAAGAAACTAAACGAAACATGTCTTTTAAACTATAAAATACATATGTTTTAATGGCATTTCAAAGTGTGTGCAAAGAGGATACAATGAAGGATGTTCAACGTAAAATACAAATAAGAGGATATAATTAATGTGCCGATATGATTAACTTCAGCTAAATGAAGCAGTGGACAGCTAATCTCAACTGTAGAAAATGATGATCACCGTGGCTCTAACTGATTGAACATTTCCTAGCTCTGTTGTATCAGTACTTATAATCTGTTGTGATACAAGTGTTGTCTCTGCATATATGTATATAAAGGAAGCTCCCTGCCGCCATTGGATAAGCAGCTGCAGCAGCAAGTCGTATACCCCTAGCTTACTTATTTGTTACGTAGTTTAATTCTTAATTTCTTTGCATGTTTTTGGGTACTTGCATTGTTTAATTCATAAATTTCGGGCGTATTATAGTATTTGAGAGTTGTAGCATCGCGCTTTAGTGTTTACTTCGTAGATTCTTACTTAAATTGCGTGTGAGTTTCGTATAGGAGGTGTAATTTCGAGTTTTAGTTACTGTAATCGTAAATTCAGGCAGATTGTAGCGCAGTCGTTAGGCATTTGTACAGGTTAGTTAATACATTCTTTGCGTGTTTCCCTTGCGTTATCTAGGCACTGACTCGTGTTTCAGTAACCGTTGTTAAACATCGATTAGAATGGACAGGGACTGTGATTGCTGTGTTCGGATGAGGGCTGAGTTGGCATCCCTTCGCTCACAGCTGCAAGCGGTGCTGACTTCGGTCGTGCAGCTTGAGGCTGTTGCCAATGGGCACCACTGTGGGGGGCCAGACTTGGGTATCACGGGGATGTCAACCTCGTCCCGTCTGTCCCCAGATCGGTCTGCCGCTGTGGTTGCCCCGGTTGCTGCCCGCAGTGGGGCTGAGCCCTCGCCTGTAGTTGATTGGGAGGTCGTTCCAAGGCATGGCAGGTAGCGAAAGACGTCCCCGGAGGCTGATCAGAAAGCCTCCCCGGTGCGTCTGACAAACAGGTTTCAGGCACTGTCTCTGGCTGAGCCAGATGCAGCTGCCTGCCCTGTTTCAGAGGATCATTCTCAGTCTTCAAGGTCTGAGCAATCACAGAGGGTGGGCTTATTGGTAGTTGGGAGCTCCAATGTTAGGCGCGTAATGGGGCCCCTTAGGGATATGGCGGCTAAGGAGGGGAAGAAATCCAGTGTGCACTCTGTGTGCATTCCAGGTGGAGTCATTCCTGATGTGGAAAGGGTCCTTCTGGATGCCATGAAGAGCACAGGGTGCAGCCAGCTGCAGGTGGTAGCACATGTCGGCACTAATGACGTGTGTCGCTTTGGATCTGAGGAAATTCTCTCTGGATTCCAGCAGCTGTCTGATTTGCTGATGGCTGCCGGTCTTGCTTACAAGATGAAGGCAGAGCTCACCATCTGCAGCATCGTTGACAGAACCGACTGCGGACCTTTGGTGCAGAGCCGGGTGGAGGGTCTGAATCAGAGGCTCAGGCGGTTTTGCGACCGTGTTGGCTGCAGATTCCTTGACTTGCACCGTAGGGTGGTGGGGTTTCGGGTTCCGCTGAATAGGTCAGGAGTTCACTACACTCAGCTGGCAGCTACACGGGTAGCGGAGGCTGTGTGGCGTGAGCTGGGCGGTTTTTTAGGTTAGAAGGCCTCGGGAAAGTACGGGGTGGGCTGCAATCTCAAAGGGTGCATGGCAAATACAGGATGTGCTTGGATCAAGGAACAGTTGGAATTGTAGTTGTAAATTGTTGTAGTTGTGCTGGGAAAGTCCCTGAGCTTCAAGCGCTAATAGAAAGCACAGAAGCTGAAATCGTTATAGGTACAGAAGGCTGGCTAAAGCCTGAAATAAGTTCTGCAGAAATTTTTACGAAGTCTCAGACGGTGTTCAGGAAAGATAGATTAGGCAGAATTGGTGGTGGACTGTTTGTGTCTGTCAGTAGTGGTTTATCTTGTAGTGAAGTCGAAGTAGATACTCCGTGCGAATTGGTATGGTGGAGGTTATACTTAGCAGCCGAACTAAGTTAATAATTGGCTCCTTCTACCGACCCCCAGACTCCGATGATATAGTTGCTGAACAGTTCAGAGAAAATTTGAGTCTCGTAACAAATAAATACCCCACTCATACGGTTATAGTTGGTGGGGACTTCCACCTTCCCTCGATATATTGGCAAAAATACTTGTTCAAAACCGGTGGTAGGCAGAAAACATCTTCGAGATTGTCCTAAAAGCTTTCTCTGAAAATTATTTTGAGCAGTTAGTCCACGAACCCACGCGAATTGTAAATGGTTACGAAAACACACTTGACCTCTTAGCCACAAACAATCCAGAGCTGATAGAGAGCATCATGACTGATACAAGGATTAGTGATCACAAGGTCGTTGTAGCTAGGCTCAATACCGTTTCTTCCAAATCCACCAGAAACAAGTGCAAAATAATTTTATTTAAAAAAGCGGATAAATTGTCACTAGAAGCCTTCCTAAGAGACAATCTCCATTCCTTCCGAACTGACTATGCAAATGTAGACGAGATGTGGCTCAAATTCAAAGATATAGTAGCAACAACAATTGAGAGATTCATACCTCATAAATTGGTAAGAGATGGAACTGATCCCCATGGTACACAAAACAGGTCCGAACCCTGTTGCAGAGGCAACTGAAAAAGCATGCAAAGTTCAGAAGAACGCGAAATCCCGAAGATTGGCTAAAATTTACAGACGCGTGAAATTTGGCACGGACTTCAATGCGAGATGCCTTTAATAGTTTCCGCACGAAACATTGTCTCGAAATTTGGTAGAAAATCCGAAGAAATTCTGGTCGTATGTAAAGTACATAAGCGGCAAGATGCAGTCAATACCTTCGCTGCACAGTGCCGATGGTACTGTTACCGACGACTGTGCCGCTAATGCAGAGTTATTGAACGCAGTTTTCCGAAATTCCTTCACCAGGGAAGATGAATGGAATATTCCAGAATTTGAAACACGAACAGCTGCTAGCATGAGTTTCTTAGAAGTAGATACCTTAGGGGTTGCGAAGCAACTCAAATCGCTTAATACGGGCAAGTCTTCAGGTCCAGATTGTATACCGATTAGTTTCCTTTCAGATTACGCTGATACAGTAGCTCCCTACTTAGCAATCGTATACAACCGCTCGCTCTCCGATAGATCTGTACCTACAGATTGGAAAATTGCGCAGGTCGCACCAGTGTTTAAGAAGGGTAGTAGGAGTAATCCATCTAACTATAGACCTATATCATTGACGTCGGTTTGCAGTAGAGTTTTGGAGCATATACTGTATTCAAACATTATGAATCACCTCGAAGAGAACGATCTATTGATACGTAATCAGCATGGTTTCAGAAAACATCGTTCTTGTGCAACGCAGCTAGCTCTTTATTCGCATGAAGTAATGGCCGCTATCGACAGGGGATCTCAAGTTGATTCCGTATTTCTAGATTTCCGGAAAGCTTTTGACACTGTTCCTCACAAGTGACTTCTAATCAAGCTGCGGGCCTATGGGGTATCGTCTCAGTTGTGCGACTAGATTCGTGATTTCCTGTCAGGAAGGTCGCAGTTCGTAGTAATAGACGGCAAATCATCGAGTAAAACTGAAGTGATATCAGGTGTTCCCCAGGGAAGCGTCCTGGGACCTCTGCTGTTCCTTATCTATATAAATGACCTGGGTGACAATCTGAGCAGTTCTCTTAGGTTGTTTGCAGATGATGCTGTAATTTACCGTCTAGTAAGATCATCCGAAGACCAGTATCAGTTGCAAAGCTATTTAGAAAAGATTACTGTATGGTGTGGCAGGTGGCATTTGATGCTAAATAACGAAAAGTGTGAGGTGATCCACATGAGTTCCAAAAGAAATCCATTGGAATTCGATTACTCGATAAATAGTACAATTATCAAAGCTGTCAATTCAACTAAGTACCTGAGTGTTAAAATTACGAACAACTTCAGTTGGAAAGACCACATAGATAATATTGTGGGGAAGGCGAGCCAAAGGTTGCGTTGCTTTGGCAGGACACTTAGATGATGCAACAAGTCCACTAAAGAGACAGCTTACACTACACTCGTTCGTCCTCTGTTAGAATATTGCTGTGCGGTGTGGGATCCTTACCAGGTGGGATTGACGGAGAACGTCGAAAGGGTGCAAAAAAGGGCAGCTCGTTTTGTATTATCACGTAATAGGGGAGAGAGTGCGGCAGATATGATACGCGAATTGGGATGGAAGTCATTACAGCAAAGACGTTTTTCGTCACAGCGAGATCTATTTACGAAACTTCAGTCTCCAACTTTCTCTTCCGAATACAAAAATGTTTTGTTGAGCCCAACCTACATAGGTAGGAATGATCATCAAAATAAAATAAGAGAAATCAGAGCTTGAACAGAAAGGTTTAGGTGTTCGTTTTTCCTGCGCGCTGTTCGGGAGTGGAATGGTAGAGAGATAGTATGATTGTGGTTTGACGAACCCTCTGCCAAGCACTTAAATGTGAATTGCAGAGCAGTCATGTAGATGTAGAATGAAGAAAAGTGGGACACGCTACTTATTTATGATAATTCTGATAGGAATGCCAGGGAAGTAATCAGAATGTGATTCGAGAATATCCTGATCAGAAATCCATGTAATTGCAAGATACTCAAAGGATTCCTGTCTTGAATTGATTAGAATTCCCCAAAGTGAGTTCAACAAAAGAATGAAATGTGAGAAATGCAGAAACTCAATGTTTTTGCCCTAGAGATCTTATCAGAACTGCTGGTCAAATACTATTACAATTTGTTGTGGCGTGTGGTATCTGAATGAAGGTTATCATCTAGCTTCTTCTTTGTTGGTGAATTAAGTGTTAGAAACAGCTTTCCTAAATTAATGCATAGGGTCTGATTTTATTGTAAATTGACTAGCTCACTCCCCAACTTGTAGTGAACGTTGGAAGATACTTTGTATAGCATGGTTCATATGCAGAGAATATGTTATGCCATATTACTGCAGTGTTACTGTAGATACTTTTCAAACTGCTTTTTATTCACTACATGTCCCCTGACCAATTTTTGTTGCCGTCAGTGGAGGAAAGATTAAGAACATTCTGTGAAAAGGCCGAACATGAAGCAGTTTTAACCAGAAGAGCACCATTTGTTACTATGTATGTGAATGTTATGTAATTTATTCTTGGGCTAAGTCATTCCACTTTAATCGGGCATGTGTATTCACTCTTACACAGTACAGTAATGGCTAGAAAACAAATCTAGTGAAACTGTGTTTGAATTAAGTGTGTTACTGCACACTCATTGCAAATTTTTCCTCTGTTAAAGTACTTTCATTGCTCTTAAAATGTATAGTGCTTATTACTCTGTTACCTCAGTGCACAGTTGCTAAGAGGGCAGTCACACCAGGAAGAGGCATGTTTCTTGTTGTTACCCACAATTGGCATGAGTCTTGACTGCTCCAGTAATTGTGTCATGCAGAATACTAGCTCATAATTTCCTATGGTGTGTAAATAAAGTTAGCAGGTATTTTGTTCTACTAAGTTGGAATTTAACCACATCGTCAGAATTTTTGATGAAATCGTAACCGAGACACACAAGTAGTTTATCGCTATGACAGATGTATATCTCAATCTACGCTACACATTAGTCCATGATGGCTGTCGTGTTGCCAACTCACAATCAAATTTTCACATTCCAATCTAACCTAGACCTCTGGCTGTGCTACAGGTCAGTCTGTCAGCACATCTAGTTTTCCAACAGCAGCACTCTTCAGTGGAAGAGCCTCATACACTGTAAGTGCACTTTACTTATTCGTTGTTGTCATCTTTGGACATAATATCGAAGATAGGTATGTAGGCTTCTGCAGTTGGTGTTAATCATTATGAAAATCCTCCTAAGTTTGCTGCCATATCTTCTTATAAAATACTAAAATAACTAAGTTTTCAGTCATGTTGCGGTGTTCTTGACTAATTAACTGGAAAGCAAGCATTTGAGCAAAGAGCATTAATCTCTGCACAATTCTGCCTACTATGTTTGCACAGTATTGGGATGGCACCATAACCATTTGGACACAAATTAACAGCCTGAGTAATAACATCCAGATCGTACTAAAACAAGAAAGTAATGGTGCAGTTGTATTCCTGGATGTGAAGGTCTGCGTAACTCCCAATGTCAAATAGGGATACAAGGCATACCAGAAATGTACACACACCTTGGGTGACCCTTTCAGAGATAAAAACAATACGAAACATGAATTGAAAGAGCCAATTGCTATGTCAGTAAAATTATAGGAAGAGATACAAAGCTCAAAAGGAAGCTAGACCCAGAAAATGAAATAAAAGAACACGTGCCAGTGGTGCACTTACCTTTTCTCAAGGATGTCTGTAATCGATTAGCCAAGGTGCTCCACAAAGGAGGCATCAAATCAGTTTTCCAGAATGGTTGCAAGATCCAAGGTTTGGTAGGGTCCACTAATGACGCAGTAAAGCTCTCAAACACCACAGGTGCATACGAGATACATGAGTGTGGCACCATGTAGATTGGGGAAACAGGAAGTCATTGAATTCACCTACATAGCAGAGCATGAGTGCTATTTGATTGGGACAGCACAACAAATCAGCACTAGTGGAACACCGTCACAACTCTGGGCAGGCTATTAAGTTTCAACAAGCAGTACATGCAACATGGCCATAGATATCCACATGGAAAATGGGAGTTGAAATGCTGGGGCAGCCTTACAACGTCAGTAGAGAGGGTGGTTGCAGGTTTCTGGGTTCCAGTGTCCCTTGCTGTCAATAATCCAGGTACGATGGGCCGAGTGTGATCATAGAGCAGCAGCGTCCCCATGACCAGCTAAACAAAAAGTGCAAGCATAACTGGTGTTATTCTCCAAAATAAACAGCAGGAAAATATAGGCTCTACAACCTTCTTCCTGATTCATAGCAGGCTACCAATTACGAGCAAGCTGTGTAACCCTTCCCTCTCTCCTAACACTGACCAGTGATATTTTGTGGCCAATAAAATTTAAGAAAGGTGGTGCTGGTAGTCTTATGACACTGTTATCAATGCTATGTACTGAAGCATCCTCTATCCAGTTAATTTGCCTATACCCTGAGGAAGGCCACTGCAACATGGCCAAAAAATTTGTTATTTTAGTATTTTAGCATTTTAAATATTTTATAAGGTGATTTGGTAATACACCCAGAAGGATTGTAATGATACTTTCAAATATCATTACACATTGTATGTTCCTAATGAAAGAGGCATTCAGTTTCTACGCTCATACACGTATTACAAAGATGCACTATGTGAAAAAGTTCTAATCCCCTTATGTAATATCAGTTAGTATAAACGACAGTTTGGTATTTGCAACTACTGAGGAAATTTCAAGATGGTCACCTGAAATGCGCTACTCTGTAGGACAAATTGTTAACTTTCCTCAATAATCACATTAATAGTGTGAGTTGACATGTTCAAAATTAAGATGTCACTATTAATTACTTCAAGAAATATTTGTCATTGTCAAAAATAACAGTAAAATCACAAACTGTTGATATGAGACTGAAGTTTCTCACTATGCCATCCTCATATTAAACATTGTCAGTTACTTGTTGCAGCAGATCTGGTTTTAATTTTGAGCATATGATGAAATCTTCCATCTTCTTTGTCAGGAACAACAGACTGTAATGGTGCTGTTGCGGTAACCATTTATAGCCTATAGACAGCCTGTGAGTGAGCTGAGTATACCATCGTTGTGTCATGCTGCCAGAGATTGTCTCCATGTCACCACTGGTGGTGCCAGCCCACTCGGAAGAAGCAATCCATCACATTTGGTGTGTCTTCGCAGTTTCGAGAGCTTGCTTTCACCCACTACTAAGATTATACCTGCTGTCCCGGTTCAAGTTATTCTTGCACATTTTAATTTCTACTGCTTCCATAATAACAGAATTTCGCTATATAGATGTGTGGGACAAGATTTTAGATTCATCAAACATTATTCTGTGTTTATTTGTGACACTGTGTTCAGCAAATGTTCACAATTTTTAATATGTCTTTGATTTTCTGCACAGCAGTCAGAAATGATACTGATAGATTGACCGATGTAATTGCTCCCACACTCACAAATTCCAGGGATTGAGAGACCAAGACTGTCCTTAATCTCACACACAGTATCTCCTTTTATCTTCTTGGGCAGTCAGAAAATACATCTTATGCCTCTTCTTCCCTGGACTCCCTTGAAGCTGTTCCATCATGCTTTGATACTCACCTACTGCTTGTGTGGTGGTAAATTGTATGAAAATGCCAATGGAATGGCCATGGGTTCTCCATTGTTTCCATCAGTGGACAACTTCTTTAGGGACCATTTTGAGGAATGCACATTAAATTTGGCTGTGTTTTACCCATCTTCATTTTATCAATATGTTGATGACATATTGATCGTCTGGCCACAATGTGCCAAAGTTCTGGAGCAGTTCATTGTTCACATGAACAGCATGTATCTTGACATCTGGTTCACTACTGCGACAGAGAGATACGGAAAGTCACCATTTTTAGATGCTTTGGTCGAATGATAATCAGATGCATGGCGTGTATGCCACACACACACACACACACACACACACACACACACACACACACACACACACACATTTTACATCTTGGTGTAGATTTTTTCGCCACCCTGTCTGGAAGAGATCTGTTGCAAATACATTAATATGTAGAGTTACCGCTAATTGTGACCAGAACCACCAAGACTGCAAGATTAATCTCTAAATATTTGTTCTGAAAGAATGGCTATGGGCTCAAGATATAAATAAACAAAAATTCAAAAATGTTGAACAATCACATGATAATCTACCTATTGTATTCCATCCTGTCTGTGGGTCCACATCTACCAAAGTAGGTAGGGTCCTGGGCAGAAGAGGCATGATACCTATTTTTCTACTGCCCAAGAACATAAAGGAAGTCCTGCCCACAATTAAAGACAGTCTTTGTCTCAGGGTCCCTGGAATTTATAAGATTCCTTGTGAATACAGCAGGAGCTACATTGGTCACAGTGTACCCTTACCATTTGTGACTGGTTACACAGCATCAATTGCACATTAAAAATTGGTAAATTAAGAAAACAGCAGTTGCTGAATAGAGAGTTACAAACACAAAATAATATTGCATGAAATTAAAATCTTGCTCCACACATCAACATACAGGGGACCTGCTGCTAAAGAAGCAGCAACAATTAGAATGTGTGAAAACAACAGCAACGAGAACAGTGGCTATAATCTTAGTAGTGTGTGGAAGCAAGCTCTTAATGCTGAGAAGACACATAGAAATGTGCCGAATTCCTTACATTCCTACAAGAGTGCTGGCATCACCAGTACAGACTTGGACACAATCTCTGGCAGTATGGTGTAATGATGATATATGATGATCAGTCCCAAGTCACATATGGACTATAAACACTTAACACAGCAACAGCCACGGTGGTCACTTGTCCCTGGCAAAAATGATGGAGAATTTTGTTGAAAGCTCAAAATTGTACCTGTATTTGATGCGACTAGTAGCCCAAGTGGGTTTTATACAAGCTGTTGATGTTCTACAATATTTATTTCGTGTACAGGCTTTCAGCCTACAAAATAAACATTGTAGAACATCAATAGTTTTTGTTTACATTATTAATTATGATCTAACATTTGAAATAAACTTCAGCAACTGTGCCATTGTTCTTTGGCGTATGTGTTAAATGCCTCGTGCACAATCATTTAACATCCTATGCTATCTTTCACTTGTTCTAATTAAAGTTTTTAATGTGATTTCTCCAGACATAAGGTATTGGGATGTTGCTTTAAAACATATCACTTCCATTTTGTTTCCACAACTAAGTTAATGAACCATCCCTAATGACCTTTGCTTTGAGATATTTATCTCTGATCTTCTTTCATGTCCCTCAACAGATTGCTGTCAGGTATCTGTCTCGTTATTTTTCATATTGAGTTGCAGAGAACCTCTGTTGATGTATGAACTTTAAAGTTTATATCATAGTCCCTGTTTGTTGCAGTGAGAGAAGAAGGCTTCCAAACACATTTATGTGTAATTCATATGATCACAAAATGAATATATTCCTTCATCCATTGTGAGTTTTTCAGATTAATGGTGTGTTTCAGTACACATCCTGCAGCTTCTGGTAGTGTGAAAACACACCAGACGGGGCTCCCAATGCATTTCATTGAGAATAGTCAGGAATTTGCAAGCAAGAACATATTTGAGTAAATTGTACATGACCAAGGTTTGTTATCTAGAGGAAAATGCACTGGATTATTGTGACAAAGGTCCACCACTCGTAATAAGTGAAGAAAAGCAAACAGGTCTGTGAGTTTGCAGCCCACCCAAAACAATTAAAGTGGTCTCACTTCTGTTTGACCCATTGCTATTCAGGATGTGCAAGATGGTCAGCTGTGTTGTTTTCAAAGGTAGCATCGCTGTGTGGGAAGAAAGCCATCATCAAATGTACCCAATTGTACCTTTTTTGATCCAAATTCTTGCGATGCAGCTTTCCCTACACAATATATATCTCTGCAGAGCAAACGTGCTGACTCTGTGCATTATGTATCCAGTGCCTCATTGGTAATGACCAGAAAAAGATTTTCTTTTGTGAACCACTTAATAAAATGCTGAATCTGATAATGAATTCCTGATTTCTTCTTTTGTATGTTCATTTGCACTGTGTTTATTTTGTATTATAGTCTCAGTCCCATGAGGAACACAAATATAGGAGACACTTTCAGAGAAGGAATGGCTGTCTGATTACAGAGCATTTGTATATCACTGTACTTATGTCTTTGCACTTTCCCATCCCAGTAGTGTGGCCCATTCAGTCATACCCTGTATAGAGTGGTTCTTCTTGTGCACTCTCTCTCTCTCTCTCTCTCTCTCTCTCTCTCTCTCTCTCTCTCTCTCTCTCCCCCCTCCCTTTCCCTCCCTCCCTCCCTCTCTCCCTCTCACTTCCCCTCCCCCTCTCCCCACTCCCCTTGTACCTAGCAGATTTTTGTGTTCTGTGACAACCACTGTCTCTCAGTATTTATTATAAACATTTTGCTTGTCATAGGCCCACATACACATCTTGCAACTTCTCATATAAACAACATAGATTGATGATAATGGCATTGATGCATCCCATTTTGGTAGAAATAATCTCAGTGATTGGTATAAAAGAATAATTAGAACCTTTAGAACTTTCAATTGCATTTATTGTTAACTTGATTTAATGTAAGTTAAAAATTGGAATGTTATGTTTACCTAGTACAAACACCATTATTTATTACATGTTTCAGGTTCTCAATGAAACATTTCCAGATCACACATTCCTTATGAATGGACTAATTATGGGAATTAAGGTAATGGCAGTGTTCATTTGATTAATTTTTTTTTGTTTGGAGATATTAAAAATGAGACATTTTTAAAGTGTCAAAATACATTTAAATATTTTATTTGTAGATTATGTTTGTTATATGTATCGGATGAGCAACAACTGTTTTCATGTTTATGCTTGCTGTGATGTTTGGTTTCTCATTATTCATGTATTAGTAGTTGAATACTGTTTGTATATTATTGGTATTGACATAAACAATTGGACATAAGAGAATAGGAAACATGTAACTGTAATATACACTGTACACAAAATGTATCACTTTTTTGAAACACCGTAATTGTTTCCCATTGTGACACACAAGTTTGAAATTTGGCTCAAAGGTGCCTACAATCTTTCTCTGTAATGTAGCAGTGCAGTGTTAATCCAGGCTTGGCAGTGCTTCGAACAGAAAAGTGTTGACACATGCAAAAAGGAGGCCACAGCTCAGAAGTTCATGTGGGGTGTAAGATGGATTAATGGTGTCACATTGGCACCAAATTTCACAATAGTTCTTCCCCATACCATCGTAGATATGTTACACAATGAGGAAGTCACTACACTCCCTCTTACCCACATTTTACCCCCTCTTTTTACGCATCTATGATGAAGGTTAGAACCTCAACACCCAGCATTGAAATCAAGTGATTTTCTTATGGGTGTCCATGGAAAACATTTCAGGCACATCACCACTCAGAATTGACACAAAACATCCTCAGGAGGTGGCATAAAGGGCACCTATGAAACCACTCTTTCCCTTGAGTCATTGATTCCCACACATTTTGTGGTCAGAAATGACAACTTGCAGAGCGATGAACAACATGACAGTGTTCTTGACAACACTGGTGACGCCCCCAGACAATTCAACCCTACTCCAAGGCTGCATTCACACTGCATGCCAGGACAGGTTGGGATGAAGTGTACTGGACTGGCTCACACCTAGCCAGCACAAGCCGCCATTCAGGGTGTTCACACTGCGCTCTGGGCTGGGACAGGAAAAATGGGGAAAATTTCAGATTTTCATGTTGTAAAAACCCTAAACAGTATACAAGACTAAACCACATTGTTTTATGTGTTTTATGAACTTATTTTTTCCATAAAAGATTTACTTTCCTCATGAAAAAAGAAAATGCTTACTTTTCATCACACATGAATTTTTAGTTCTGTAATGTTTCCCAAATGATTTTGAAGAAAGTATGTGCTTAAGAAATTGGATTTTTGTTCACATGGTAATATAGCATCATTACTTCTTAATGATAGTGGGTAGCTTACTGTTAGATACATTTTAGACCACAATTATGTTGTGAGTGAAATATAGCAAAAAGTACGAAAATGTTTTTGAAATGGTGGTCTCCATTCACAAGTTACTGAGTGGTGCCAATGCCTCGATTGCAAGCCAGTGGATTTCAGGTATGTTTAGTGCATTGTCAAACACTACAGGATAGAATAGACAAGTTACTGGCAATCAGTGAAGGCTGCGTGTCAGTTCCTTGCGTTATTTTAATTATTATTATTATTGTTGTTGTTGTTGTTGTTGTTTTTGTTGTAATGGTTGGATGCTGTAAATACTTCCTCGGATTGTAGCTCTTGTTTTGTTACATGTTTGTAGGTTTTTTTTCCCCTTTTGCTTTATTTGTCAGCTAATCTGCTTCCAGAATAATGGGCAGGGGTTGAGATTTGAGTCAGTGACAAGCACATAGTTTCAGTCTTAACAGAAACTTTCTCATCTTTGTGTATATATCCCCAAACCCACACCTGTCCTCATGGCTTTCATTAGCAGCTACAGAAGTTGGGCTACAGTATAAAGAAGATATACAATTTTTAAGGTGTTTTAGTCCTTAATACTGTGGTTTTTCAAAAGAATGCCACAGCCTTCATGAACAATTTATCAACTTACAATTATGCATAAAATAAACCAGAAATGTGCTTTCTCTGTCAGAAAGGCATAATCTTTGTTTTGAATAGGCAAGTGTTTCAAAGGTAACAAAAATCAGTATGTTCAACGCATAGTGTCTCTTTTATGTTAGTATGTGCGTTGTGAGCAGTGTTGGTGAAGTTTACAGCGTAATGACATAGATCCTATTCTGTCGAGTAGAGTATGTAGATACCTTGAAGGAGATTAAAAATATTTCAGACAAGCACAACGTCGACCAACAGTATATGCACCACAAGAGGCCTTAACTCACAGAAAAATCCACTGGTCTCTACAAATCAGTTGTCTTCATTAGGCCATCCTGATTTAGGTTTTTTGTGATTTCCCAAAATTGCTCCAGGCAAATGCCGGGATGGTTCCTTCGAAAGGGCACAGCTGACATCCTTCCCTAATCTGATGACACCGATGACCTTGCAGTTAGGTCTCCTCCCCCAAATAACCTAACTCCAACTGTCTTCATTAGGGGTTGCAGTTTCACGTCATACTTCGTATCGCAGACTCAAGGTAGTATGGCTATGTGCCAGACACCTGGCCTTGTGTATTCTGTTTGTGGCAGTGTAGAGATGAACTCATTTATTGTGGAGTCAGCAACATCAAAATTGGACCATGAATAAATGGAGGACTGTGCTGTTTCCAGATTAAACCATCATTAAGTTTTCTGAATTATTCTTATTGCACATCTAGAGGGAAAGCTGTAGCTGATTCAGTCACATGTATGCTACTGAAGGAGACCAATTAGAGGTAGGAATCCTGGTGTGGAGTGATATGTATATGGATATGGAGCTTCAGCTCCTCAGCGATGGCCAGTGAAATACTCTTAATACTCTGAGGTACTACATGTGTATTTTCAGAGGTGCAGTTGGTCCATGCTTCTTCTTTGTGAACAGTTTTGCTCATCTGCAACAAACTGTTGAAGAGAATTAATTTCTTGCATGTTGAGGTATCTGTTGTATGAATGGCCAGCTAGTTATATGGAATGAATCCTATAGGGAATGTTGGGGATACATTGGGGAGACAAATTGCTGCTCGACAGCAACAACTATGAACTTTTCCACACCTTTTAATCAAGATGGAGATTGACTGGCAGTATAACATTTGAGCGCAATGTCCTATGATAAAGCTTTACCTTGTTGTGTAAATTTTCTACTTTCCTGTTCAGAAAACATGCTCTCGTATCATAGGGTACCTGATTGCTTCCCAAAATGTCATCTGTCCTAAGTTGATTACTTTTTCAAAGATTGCAGTGTTATTTCATTGGGGAAAGACTTCCAGGAACTATCGTTATTGATTTTGCGTTCTCTTATCGTGTACATCCAAATAAGTTTTGCATCAGAAGTATAGGCTTCATTGCCATTATTGTTTCTGTTGCATTCTTCCAAGTGCACAGTACTCTAGTAACTGTAATCGAGCGAGACCAGAGCACACAGGTCAAAGGGCTGACGGCATCAGTCGCCAGTACAACATAGACACACACAACAGGGACGACTGACAACACAGGCCACATGCCGAAATACCAAGACGACAGAGCAAAGCCAAATTGAATACCAAGACATGGCAACTATCAGTGACCAGAGCAATGATGAATAGATAAACGATCACAAGCACTGTTGTAACACAACTGTAGGTTTAGCCCATGCACTGCCGGCTTTATAGGACCACCGTGAGCTCTGATAGGCTGGCATGGCAGGCATGACCCGCGCATAGTGCTGTGGTGGTGGTGGTGGCAACATTCGCAGATTATAGGGGCGCTGCCTAGTGGCTGTCATCTATGTCCCTGCCATCTGACGGGCTGTCAGAATTGTCGGACTGGTATACCAGAAGTACTTTGGAAAACATTTTCTCAGAGATCCATATGCTACTTTACATGTACAGGGTGAACAAGAACTCCATCAACAAAGTATCAGAGGTTATTGAGGGATGCCTTGTGAGTATTTTGGTATTCGGAACACACGGCCTCTGGTGGCTCATTACAGAGTTGTTGCATTTCATTTGGTTTCCTACCCCAATTAACATTTGCATGTGTATTACACTGAAAATAGTACACAACATTGCAGATGTTGATGGCATGAGCTGTGTGTCTTGTTTGGAAACAAATGTGTTCAATTTGCGTACTCACAAGACTCTGATAGTTACTCACATGGACCTGGTTCCTGGAATTATTGCAGCTGCAGAAGTAGTACGTCAAACTCCTGTAATTCTTTAGTGTGTAAGACAGTTGATGGTGCATCTGCCATGACCATGGTGGTTGAAATTTTGAACAATACCTGTAAGGGAGCAGTTCTGTATTTGTTACATGCTGTACTGTACACAGATAGAACAGATTGAACACACCATGATTAAAGTGCATGTGTTTTGTCTGGGGTTGTTACATTACTCTGTGTTGCATATTTTGGTTATTGCATATTACAGGCATCTTCTCTATTGTGAATGTATTTTCTCAGAAACAAGGATAATTGTGGCAAAAAACCAAATAAATCATGATTAAATTATTAGTCTGTAATGAGTCACTTTAGACTGGTGGTCCTTTATACCAAAATACCCAGAAGGTGTCCTTGAACAACCTCTGAGAATTTGTTGGTAGAGTTCTGGTTCACCTTATATACTGAACAGCATAATGTTTTCTCCAATTAACGTACATTTCCTACATTTGTCTTGTTAATTAACAAAAATCAGGTTTGAATGAATGGTACATTGATTTTTTTTTCTGCCTACATATTATTATGTGCGTAACAAATTAAGATTAAATGTTATTTGTAATAAAATAGTTGAATAATTTTACTAAGACAATATAATATAGTGTGTGGTTTTACTGTTAAAATGTTTTCAGTGGGTGCCACCTTCACACTAATAAAATAATTTCAAGCCACTTTAATGTAATTGTAGTCTAATTAGTTATGATCCCCAGAGATCATAATCCCAAGAAATATTTTGGTGTAGCATGTGTCAGTCAAACAAAAGGTGCTTCTATTCCTTTTAAAAATGTATATTGCTAACACTACCTGCTTGCTCTTTATATGTTTATAATTGACAACTTTTTTCTATTCAAGAATTTCTGATGCTGTAGGTGTAGTTATTAACAAAGGTGAACTTTAACCTGTGTTTGAAAACACCAGTGTTGTCTGTCTGGCACTTTTATTTCCATCGGTAGTTTGTCAAAGAGTTTTAGTAACTGTATTTCAGTCCCTTCTGGGCCAAATGTACACTAAAGTGTAGTGCAGATTATTTTTGCTCCTAGAATGTATGAATATTTTTATTATTTCCAAACTCTGTCTTTGTTGACACCATTTTACTTTGGCGGGAAAGTGCTGCTGCTGTTTTCTTTGTTGAAGCTGCTTTACTTGGCTTGAAAATATTTGCCTGCAAAGTACTGATTCAAAAAAACTGTTTGATGTGTCACAGAAGAACACAGTTTATGTTATTTTATAGCTTTAAAATTGGATTGTGTAGTCAGTGAATATATAAATAATTGCATTATGGGAGTGGCTTCTTTGAAATCCAAATTGTAATTGACTATGTATCCCATTATTGAAGAGATTGGTGACAGTCCAGTTATCTTCTCAAAATTGTTGGAAAATTGTTTGAAGATAGAGACTAGCCTTTAGTTGCTCATATCTGTTGAGTCCCCCTTCCAATAAAGAGGCCTAGATTGGTTTATTTTAATTTGTGTAGGAAAAATAGTGAATCAGTGATGTATTACATGTATGACTGAGAACATCACATATTATGGAGTCATAACATTTCAGTATTTATTGTAAATTTCACCAACCCCATATAAACTATTACTTTCTCATAATGGGGCCTAAATTAGTAAATTTGAATTTGTATAGGAAAATATACTAAATTTGTGGTGTATTACACATCTGACTGAGAACATCACGTATTATAAAGCCATAACTTTTTAGTTGGTTATTATAAATTTGAGCAACACCATTTACTTCAATGAAAGATAATGATTTTCCTTACATGGAGAAGCTCAAAAAAATTTAAAGTTAATAAATTTCATGAACCATGTTTCATAATGCTCTCATTGTCACTTGTAAAACTAGTTTTGTCGTCTATATCTTCTGTCCCTGTCCGTCTTTTGACAATAATTTTTTGTTGTCTAAGCTATCAGTAGTTGTTGTTGTGGTTGTTATTGTATCTTTTATATGATTCAAATGTTTTGTAAATGGTGTCCACAGAATATTATCACTTTATGCAAGCAAACAATCAACTAAATACATTTTCTTTGTTGTGGGCACTGAGTACAATTTAATAAGTATGTTGGGGTGAGAGATCGAGAGAGAGCATTACAAATTGAGAAGTTATTTCAACAATAAGTGTGTGTGTGCACAACTGCTAATCATCATTACTGAATTGCATAATAAACGTAGTACGTGCAGCGAAAATGGACTTTACACCACAGATCATAAATGATTGGGATTACTGAACTGTATATTATCTCAGTGAGAATTCATTGTGGTTTAAAGTCTTCCAATGTTGCTATCAAACTCTCTAAATGTCATGGCATGGAATGAAAGAAGTTGTAATTATTTTCGTGCAGAATTTCTCTCTGCATAGTTTCTAAGTGAGACCACAAAGGATCAGCTGTGGTTGCCATAGGACTATGTCGGACAGGTCAACTACCAGTTGTATCGCAATCATATCAGACAATTTGCAGGCCAGGAATGTTGTGCTACACTTCAAACTTTGAATAATGCTTAAACATTCCTTTCCACACACGGCTAAGCATTATCTTAATGAAATATGTCGTGCAGCATTGTCTCTAAAATTTCCTCAGTGTACTAGTTGCTGTTCAGAGTGCCCTTAGTATGTTGGAATCAGGATCACATCTTGTTCTCAATGGCAGTTAAAAACATAACATTTGATGCTGCCCTTAAATGCTTCTCTAAGCTGCCAGCAGTGTGTAATGGGGACAGATTGAAGTGAGGCCTTTCCAAAAACATTTTAGCCACTTGGTGAACAAAATTTTTGCCCATCTTTGTTTTAGTCATATTTTGTTGTCCAGTACACATTTGTTGCTGTTTACAATCTTCTTCTGTCCAGTGGTCTCCTATAAACACTTTTGACATAGCAGCATGCAATGTACAGGCCAAAATGTTACACTGTAGAAAAAAGGCATTTCCCAGAGGTGGGTCGTTCTTCTTCATTCAGACTCTCATGTGAATATTGCACCCTTTGGCAATAACATACATACTGACTCTTGATTTCGTATGCCCACTGGTTCGACAGCACTTCACTGAGCTTGGTGTAATACTGAACTCTTTGCTTACACTAACACTGCTGTGCTACATGTACTTTGTCACCCTGCAATTTCAATCATTTGTTGTTGATACACTTTTCAACATAGACTCTGAATATAGATTCATTTAAGCCATTCTTTCTGGATGTGTGAGTTGTCAGAAATGTTACAGAGTAATGATTTCATTTGAAACGGCAAGATTTCATGTCTTAGTTGAAAGAACCATTTCTGTGTGTTAGAATTTGAGAGACAGTAAACTATGTAATGAACAGGAAACAGTTTGTGATTGCACCTTTGTCATCCAAAAGTAATAAAAACAGCATTCTAACATAAGGCCTTGCAACAAGAAAACCTCTCTGTGTTGAAACTAATGTCAAATATTACTGTACCAAACAACATGACACAGTGTCTACGATCACCACCACCACCACCACCACCAACACCCTCGTCATCTTCTTCTTCTTCTTCTTCTTCTTCTTCTTCTCCTCCGCCTCCTCTTTCTACTGGTCTGTTTGGAACATAAGCCTTTCCCTCCATGTTTCCTTCTCCACTGTGTTCCATTCTCCTCTCTTCTTCATAAGTTCCTTCACTCCAACAACCCATCAGTATGTCAGTCTTCCTGTAGGTGTCTCGTCTCATACTGTCATATTATGAGCCTGTATTTGGTGCCCTGCTGACTTCCATTCTTGTAATATGTCCATATGACTGTAATCTTGTCTTTCCCACAGTCTCTCGCACAGTCTTCTCGTGTACTATTAATCTCACCTTCTCATTCCTTACTTTATCCCTTCTAGTTAGCCCCATCCTTCTTTGAAATTTAATCTCTGAAACCTATCTCCTGCTCACCTGCCTTTCCTTCACTACCCACTTTTCCAATGCATGCATGAATATTGGAGTCTAATGTGGTCATTATAACATTTGTTGCATTTTTGTGGTACCTCCTTGCTCCAGACTCGGCTTCCTAGACTCTACTTGAATTCATGTGTCTTCCTTCCCTTCTCACTAATCATCTTATTGTTCTTCCACTCTCTTCTATTACACTCTCAAGAGACTAGAAATGTTTCCACTTTCTTTAGTGCTTGCCTTCTAACATGCGTATCGATTGCTACTGTCATCCTATTCCTCGTATTCGCCGTCACTTCACACACTCTTGCATTAAATTTCAAACCGTACCATCCCACCAGTTCCTCCCATACATTTGCCCTTTCTTCTGGCTCTCCTCCTCCATCCCCCCCCCCTTTCCACACACACACACACACACACACACACACACACACACACACACACACACACCATAATGACCCAGGACTCTAGTTTACAGAAAAGGGTGCCAGAAGGGCTCAGACACTGGATTCATGTATGGAACGAGCGGGCCTGAAATCACCATGTGCACATGGGTTGTGTGTTGCTGCCCTAAGTCATTTAAGGCAAATGTCAAGATGGTTCCTTTGAAAAGATTACGGCTGTCTTCTTTATCCACTGATGTCTCGTTTAAGCTTGTACTTTATCTTCGTATCTGAGGTGGAGCACTACTATATTTTGAAATGATGATAATAATTGACAAAATTGAAGGAAGTGATGTACTATCTCAGTTTTTTAACATCTCAATCTTTATTTAAATTTCAGAATTTGAAAGGAAAATAGGTACAAAATATATAACAGTAACACACAACAGTACTCATAAAATTTTATGGTCGATACTTTTTTTATTTTTTCAGGGGTTTCTGTCTTTTCTAAGTGCACCATTAATCGGTGCACTGTCTGATGTTTGGGGCCGGAAGTTTTTCCTATTAATAACAGTATTTTTTACCTGTGCACCAATACCACTGATGACTATCAACACATGGTAAGTTATATACCTAATTTTTTCATTGTATCGGCTCTCTTAACTAAGTAGTTGAAATTCAATTTTGAACTTAATTGGTAAATCTTATTCACATTTTTTCTTTTATTGTTAGACAGATTTTGAAATGTTCCATTACAATTCTATTCCCTCATAGTGACAGTATTAACAAAGTGCAGTGGCACAGGGGTAACACATTGGACATTTTCTTCCCAAGAATGTCAGGTCAAGTCTCCACCCTGCCATCCAGATCTAGGTTTTCCATGATTGCCCTAAAATGCCTAAAGCCAGATTCTTTTGAAAGGGCACAGTCAATTTCCTTCCCCACTTGAGCTTGTGCTTTGTCTCTAATGATCACTATTGACGGGATGTTAAATGCTAATCGTCTTCCTTCCTTTTTTTGTCATAATATGTACTGTTATTGAGTACACAGTGGCCAGAAAGGAACTGACAACATGTTTCATTCTTCAAATTGCAAACTGTTCAGGTCATCATGGATTTCATTTTTTACAGAAGACCTTCTTACAGACCACATTACAGTATGTGATAAAGTGTACCCTTCAAACCCCCCTCCCCTCCAGGACTTTTCCACTCGCAGATGATGCTTGCGAAGAACAAATGTGCGTGAGCTGCTGTATAACTTGAAATAACTCTTACTTTTGCCAGCTATATTTGTGAATAAGTAATCCATTTCTTTATTTTTGTTAGCATATGTACCCTTGTAATGTGAACATTGAGCCTCTCCATCATGTGTAATGCATAACTTTTAGTGTCTGCCACTGGAATAGGATGAGCATCTCCATATACTCTCACACGGACTTGACAGTTGTTCTTCTATTATTCTCGAGCTCCACTATTATTAACTATAACAGATGAAGTCTGTGAAGGCTGTTTTGTGATGTGATAAAGTACCAGCAATCCCTATGCTGGTGTGGTTAGTGGGGATCAGCATCTCACTCATTGAAATATAATAATAATTTCATCAGTTTAAAACATTTCTCGTGTCAGTGCTTGTTAGGAATAATTCATGTTTAATATTGATATGGTAAGAAATATATTAGGAAAGAATTCAGTGATATCATGCACTATAACAATGCCGAATATCTGTTCTGCAATGTATTCTTCTTCACTGCAAATATTGTAATTTACTGTAGTTTCTTAATGGTGCTTTTGCCATCAGTACAGAGTGCACAGTCTTTCTCAGTCACACACAGGGTGAGTCAGAAGGAAAGGTACATGCTTTGAGACAGAATAGTATTAGTGATTCTGAACAAAAAACTTCTTATGGAACACATTTAATATCACTTTTGTACATTTTTCTTTAATAACTCGAAAACCACACACCCCAATGAAAATTTGTCTAGGACTAACAGTTTGCACAGAGATATCACGGGAATATTGAAAATCTCGTATGACGCATGTGCGCTGTAGCTTAGGTACTTTTTGTAGGCCAGTTTGAGGTAGTTTTCTGACTTGATAGACCACAAGCATCCTGTATCAAAATGTTCATCTCAACTTCCTCTATATTACTGTGGTACATTGTAAACAATGGCAATGAATAATACAGAAAATAAATAGAAATGTGCATTAAAAGTGTTCGTACTTTTCCTCCTGATTCACCCTGTATACCTGAGTGAATTGGAGACTGAGAAGAAGAGGGCTCTGAAATGTTACATTTGGGAGTGACTCCCGCTTTGACATGTGGTTAAAAAAAACTGTCAACAGGTCATCTGAATTTATTTTAATTCAGCTTCACAGAAGACATTACTGCACTTGTTCAGTGGTACATCAAGGGCTAGGAGCTCTTTTTTTTAATTTTTTTTTTTTTCTGTTAAACATTACTTTTGAGCTAGATTTTTTTTTTTTTTTTTTAAGTGTAATATAACAAGAATTTTTCATAAAATGAGCAGCAGGGTGTCATTTTGTTCTTGCTGAGATGGGACTTTTAAATAATATTCATCAGAAACCTTAAATAAAACTTATATTTGCTGTCATAACTAACATGAACATTTACTATAGTGGTGTGCACATTAGAAGGCGGCTGCAAGAGCATTCTACACTGAGAGAGAGAGAGATATGGATAATGCTTTTCAGTGGCGTCAGTATGCTTTCTGCCTCTGTCCCATGCTCATGCTCCAGCATACCCAGGTAACTGGCGATGCTGGGGCGAGCATGGCACCAAGACACTGTTTCTGCTCCTGACTCTCCGTAATAGAATTTATGTGCTTGGTAAACTGTCTCTGTTGCTTCTTAACATAATATTTGTCATGTTTGCTTTACTCTTACTTCCTATCCTGGCCTGACAAACTGCAGCCGTTTTTTTGGCCTCATCAAGCAGTATGTGTGCTTTATGCCATCCATAATGAACAATGTAGTGGCTAAGTAGCCTCACCACACCTAAACTAACATGAAAATCAATGTTAATACTCTACAAACATCCCAAAGAGCTTGCTGCAGGCAGACGTGACAGAATGGCGCTATTGACTGGATCGTCACATGGTACGCTGCTTATTGTCACTTGCCTCCTTATGCAAACGCCACTATAACCTCTGTTGACAAAGAATAATGGCTAATACGTGGTCCAGGAGAAACATGCAGGATTCTTCTTTAGTTTCATTGAATTATTGTAATTTGTGTCCAACATGTAAGATAATTTCGTGTAGCGCCAGTAATGATTTTAATTTTATATTTACCAAATGCTATTGTTTCAGGTGGTTTTTTGCCATGATCAGCATATCAGGGGTTTTTGCTGTAACGTTCTCGGTCGTGTTTGCCTATGTTGCGGATGTTACAGAAGAGCATGAACGAAGTCTTGCTTATGGCCTTGTAAGTATTACATTACGGATATTGGCTCAATATGCTTTTAGTATGTTTATGGGTTTTGTGTTGTGAGACTGGTAGGTATAGGTGAAATGAATTTTAATTAATAAGAACATTTTTAAATCTTAAAATCTGCATTTGATTAAAAAATATGATAACGAATTGGGTATGTGAATTTTTTCCATTGTCTGTGTAAAATATTGTTATTAGTAACAAGTGGATCAGGCACTGTGGAAAGTAGAATTTGATATCTTCAGCAAAGGAACTGGCTGCAATAGTGAAAGGCATAAAAATGAAAAAAATACTTAAAGTGAAGTTCCCTTCCACCACACTTACACAGTGTTCCAGACGCATGGCTGCTTCTCTCATGAGGAGGGGGAAAAAAAAACCTTGGAGCCTTGTGATGGTTTACAGTGTGAAACATTGTAACCAAATGTATCGTAGAATCAAACAAGTGAGGAAATGTACAGTTTATTGTGCACCTAGTGTCAGTTTTAAGTGGAAGTGAGCCATGCCTGGATCAATGTTTTCAAAATTCTGTATGAAAGGATGCATTCTTTCTTGAATTTGTAAGAAGGAACATGTAAAGTGTGATTTGAGGAGAGTAGCCTGTTGATTTTTCCTGAGTGACTATGAAATGTACAACATGTGGTGTTTTGTTTTAGTCAGTTGTTTAGTGTTCATTAGGTTTTACACTCATTATATTTTATTGAAAGGCATGATGTTGCTGCTCTCTCTCTCTCTCTCTCTCTCTCTCTCGGAATTATGTCTAAAAAACTATGCCTCTTGTTTAACAGGTTTCTGCAACATTTGCAGCAAGTATGGTTATCAGCCCAGCATTGGGAGCGTATATGATGGATGCCTACAGTGAAAATTTAGTTGTTGCATTGGCCACAGCAATAGCTATACTTGATGTATTTTTTATTCTTGTGGCTGTTCCTGAATCCCTTCCAGAAAAAGTCCGACCATCATCGTGGGGTGCACCTATTTCTTGGGAACAAGCTGATCCATTTGCAGTGAGTTCTGATTGTTGTAAAATTATTGTTAAAAATAAATGTGTAGCTCAGAAAACTCTCTTTTTTATGCAAAGGAGTGTTCATTTTAAATGCAGCCTTTCTTCCACCACCCTTCTCTACACTTGTTTATTGACAGAGTTTCTATTATTGAAGAAACTATTATTGCATGGACAGTTCAATTTGTCAGTTTGTAATACTTTTACTTGTGTACACTTTCATTACACAGCTTTGTATGTATATCAGGCAACATGATAATGAAGATGTTGAAACATGTTGCCTAAATATCGTACTAGAATGAAGATGTTGGAATGTGTTGCCTAAATATCATGCTAGCAAGATTTGGTTGATTAGCTGTAGATCTAAGGTTTCATAAACCAGATTCATGCTGAAAAACAATAGAATTACATATTAAGAATACTTCACTGTATACATCAGTTTATTGAGTTTAACATGGAGAGCCATTTGTTTGGTAAGAGCAGCAGCTTTTTGTGGTATTTTAAAAATGATGAAACAGTGCTCATAAGACTCTGGCGTGAAATGATCAACAATAGTTTAAACAGTACTTGTGCCCTCAGCGCTGTCACAGAAAGGAAAAAAAAAAGCATTTTTGTGCCATTGTTGCAAATCTCCATACACAAGCTTGGTCCATTGTTACACAGAAATGTACATGCATATTTATGCTTATATAGCTTACTTTAAGTTTTTTGTAAAACTTAACCATTTCTGTCACCTTTGTAATACAACATGATATATAGTGTATTTTTCAAGCTGGTCAAAGTTCTTTTAAACAGAAGTATTGATCCAAACAAGAAAGTAAACACTGGTACATTTAAAAATGCTGAAAGCTAGTTGTCATGAATGGTGAAATAGTGAAATGAAGAAATAACTCTTGAATCTGAGTCAGCTAGTAATATTTGTTGTTCGTATGTGGACATTTAAAGAATGGAATACATGAAATAAGGTTGAACTTGGAATAATAGTTCCACACTATATGAGAGGAAGTTTTGGAAGAATTTACATAGAGAAATGGTCATCAGACTATACATTCCCAGTTATGCCCTTTTAATTCTGCCAGTCTAGTATTTATTGTCCTCTATTCTACTGCCTCTACCATCTTTTATCTCATACTTTTGTTTCCAAACTCTTGATTTTTGTGTCTACTTCCATGTGTTCACTGCAGGCTCCATTAAAACTTCCACAAATGCATTTGAATGCATGTAAGTTATTTCTCACCTGTGGTCTACATTTGCCAAACATTTATATCTAATTTTTATTTATTGTATGATTTTAGGCACTTCGTAAGGTTGGCAAGGACCACACCATACTTATGCTGTGTGTGACAGTGTTTTTATCGTACTTACCTGAAGCTGGACAGTATTCATGCATTTTTGTTTATCTCAAATTGGTAAGTTGTCATTTTTACACATTCTGTATTTATCACACTTTATCTTAATAATTTGTTTCTTTTTTAATATTCTCTTATATTTAATTTGTTTTAGACAGCAGGAGAATGTGAGCAGAGGACAAAAATTTTTTCTTGTTGGTCTGTACTATTTCTTTCAGTGTGTGTGTTTGTGTGTGGGGGGGCGGGGGGGGGGGGAGACTTACTCGCAGAGACAAAATACTGTTGGGTATAAGATCTTGCCATTCATAAACTGGTGATACCTGCATGATCATTAGGGACACATTATAGCTGTACAAAAGTGGCAAACACTCGCATATTAAGTATAATACATATGTAGTGCTGTCTTGATAAATAAGGACTGGTGGTGGGGCAGTATACATAGTGACTGACTTGTTCTCGGATGAGCTTGAGAGTGAGAAGCAGAACATCAAGAAGTAGTGCCATGTGAATTGTGTGTGCCGACATTTAACTCCCAGAAGTACTTTTTCAGGCTAAGACAGTTATTTGCATGATTTTCTTGTAGAAATCAGCACCATTGGTAGGAGCTGTCAGGGCTGCAGACAATAGTATCTCAGTGTCAGTTGCAATCAATTCAGTATTGGTATCATTGCCGTAACATTATTGCAGACCTGACCCTAACACCCCCCCCCCCCCCATCCCCCCTGCATGCTGCTCCCTCACTCCAACCATTTTCACCTGTCAAATTCATGGGTGAAACAGTCAAGCTAAATATTATGCCATGAGCTTTATGGTTGGCGGTTTCCAATATATCCAGAGGGTCGTCATTCATTGGTGGGCATGCAGAAGCAGTGCGTGTACATACCTCTTGGTGTGAAGTACATCATTGAGACAAATTGAGTGTCCATTCCAAAACCCAGTTGTCCAATTCTGTATCTTGTGCTAATGGGAGTTACCATACCTTTCAGTGTCTGTACTTTCACCATTGTAGATCGCTGGTAGTAATGACAATGCTGGAAGTTAATTGCCTTTGATTCCTAATGCTGTAGGTGACCGTCCTGTTCTGTGATTTATACAGCAGGCACAATCTTTGTGGCAAATATGTGGCCATTAGATTGTAGTGAATGTAAAGCATTGTGTTGTTGCCACTTTGCAGAAGTTACGGTGATTCTTATCATAAAAATCCACAGTTAAGTATGTACTTAGGAATGACATGGGCACATCTCCATTGTTTCTTGCTTGCACAGATTTCTACTGTGTCATTTTTAAAGCTGTGGCAATGGTTTTGCCAGAACTGTGGCAAAATGCTTGATGGTGTTCCATGTACAAAACTCATTGAAGGATTTAGGTGCAAATTGTGATACATTATTGAAAAAAGAACTAGCTATCAGTAATAATTAATCATGTTTATTTGTGAAGTAATCATGTGAAATCCGTATATACATGCTCTCACATATGTAATGGTGAAGACAGTGTAAAACTCCGGTGTAGTTGATGCCAGATGTTCCACACAGGTGGCACAGGAGTGAGTTACTTGCTGAGTGTTGGTGCTTTGGGTATGTTGAATCACAATACATAGAACATATCAACCAGTTAAAGCATTTTCACAAATGTGATAAAGTTTAAAAGTGAAAGAGTAAGTAGCTTTTTCAAAGAGTAAATATTTTTCCTTAATTTGTGTTGGGTTCATCAAATCAATAAAAATCCTTTCCTACACACTTTGTTAAGTAGCCTAAGTTCTTCTTCAGGATTCAAGCTATCTCGTACCAAATTTCATGGATATCGGTTCAGAATTTTAGTCGTGAAAACATAACAGAGAGAGAGTTACTTCCACATTTATAATGTTAATGTTGAAATATGGATTGGTATGGATTAAGCACATTGAAGATTGTATAGACATTGTATTTTACCTGTTACTCACAGCTGCACTTGCCTATGACGTGTGTGTGTGTGTGTGTGTGTGTGTGTGTGTGTGTGTGTGTGTGTGTGTGTGTGGTTTTATTGACCAGGAGACCCCAGTCGGGATGTTCGGGAGCTTGGTACAAGTATTTTTATGTGATGCCACTTTGGTGGCTAACGTGTTGTTGTTGATAAATTGATGAAGAGGACAAAACGCACATCCAGTAACAAGCTCAAAAAATCTGACCCAGCCAGGAATCAAACCGGTCACTTTATGATTCAGAGTCAGTAATGCTAAGCATATGGCCATGAGCCATTGACACAAATCAAAGCATGTTTTAGACAGACACATGATGCTCAGCAGCTAAAATGCAATGGTCTTATGACTGAAATTAGTATACAAATATGTATTAAACACATAGAGGATTGTGTATAAGTGTTGTATTCATGACATTGAATCATGAGAGTAAATATTGTTCCATATTTCACATTATATTCTTCACATCAGTAAACATGTTCTCTATGCTACTTTTTGAAGTAGCCTATGTTCTTCTTCAGCATTCAAGCTATCACCATAGCAGATTTCATCAAAACTGGTTCAGCAGTTTGGTCGTGGAAGCATAACAGAGTTACCTTCACATTTATAATATTAGCATGGACCATTGGACACACATTTTTCCATATGAAATTCTTTTTATTGATGACTATGCATATTCTTTTTTAATCTACTGAATTTTTGATGCTGATCACTTATGTACCTAAGCAGTAGCACCCTCTACTGCCAGCTACTATGTTTGTATAAGTATAGGGCACTCCCAGATCATTTGAGGTTAATGCTTGCATCAGAGTAAGTTTAATGGTATTTTCGGTTGCTGTCCATGTTATCTTTTTTATGTATTCCCAGATTTTCTGAATATTTAGTGCTGAGCCAATTGAACTTAGTTTTGTCACATTAGTGCTGTTTTTACTTTGTAATAGATATGATGATGCTAGTAACCTAAAATCAATCTTTTGAGCTGTCTAATATGGAATAGCCTTCACCACATTAAAAATTGCAAATGAGGGCTAATATGGTCTGTAACTGAGTGGAGCATTCTTCTGCATTAGTATTTTTGGATTTTCTGAGAGCTATTTTTTCAAGTGGAGAAGAGTTCCTTTATTTTCATAACAACAGTTTAGAAAAGACTGTAGGTGTAGAGCATTGATGAAATATTCAGTTTGATGTCGCAGTGTCTTGAGAAACTCATCACTCAACTTAAATCTGTTAAAAAGTGCTCTTATTTTATTATTAACAGACTGTTCAACCCTACTATTGATTATTTCTGGGATTTGATCAGTTCCTTCCTGAATGCTTTTTAATATTTTTGTCTGAAGGCTCTGCCTCATGATTCAGTGCATTGTGCATTTTTGATTCAGAAGATAAATTAGAGTCAGAGGTGGCCAGAGGTGGCCAAAGTGAAATACCAAGAGAGAGAGAAACAGCAAAGTTTTTGTAAAGCCACACAAGAGAAATCTATATTCACTGTAGTATTTATCCAGGGTGTCCCAGGAGGAATGGTCAGAATTCAGGGATATGATTGTCATTCAAAACAAAGAAGTCAAGTAAACGTGGGCTCTAAAATGCATAGCTTAAGATTTATGAGCATGTCATCATCATCAGTATTATGAAATAAATCACTTTTCCTGAGAGCTCTTTGCTTTACGTGTTTTGGATAAAGGTAGTATGGACCAAAGCAAGAAAAAATTATTCAGTAAATATAGATTCTAAAATATGCACACCTGAACAGTTATGAGCACTTGTTCAGTAGAAGAGATGTGTTTCACATTATCGAAGACAGAGAGGTGCTCATAGCTCTTAAGGTATGCATTTTAGAGTCCATTTTTACTAGACTTTTATACTTTGAATGATCATCCATGTCATATCCGTGAATATTTACCTGCAGAATGCGTGGGGGCACGAGTGTCCTAGTTTGATGAACTTGTTCAACTGAACTACATAGTTCATTTTTAGTGTTAAAAGTACAAATAAATAAAATCTTTTAGAAAAGCCATTAAACTAATAAACTAGAAAACAAAATTTTATAATTTTACTGCCTACAAAAATTTAATGGCCTTTAGGACCAAACCATTGTGCATTCTTCTTCTTCTTCTTCTTCTTCTTCTTCACCTTCCCCTTCCCCATTTTTTTTTCTCTTTTTCAAACTTCTTGTCCGAATCAGCTGACCACTTTCAATTTTAGTACAGGCCTTTACTTGGGAATATGAAAACTGGGAAGCACTAAAGATTTAAGTATTATCATTGTCACCAAGAAGGTTTATCTGCTTCCTAGTTCTTTTTATTACCTGATACAAGTGTGAAAAAAGGAAAAATTAACTACAGATACTGGAGACTAAACTGAACACAAACTAATGGAACAGTTTTGGTCTTCCAATCGAAAGCAGTTCGCACAGTTTGGAACTGGAGTAAGTGAACTGACGGAATGGTTTCAGTTTTCCAATCTCATGCTGTTCACAAAGTTACTGTTAGAGTTCACAACTACAGACGTTTAGGTCCTGAGAGTGGTGTGTACACAGTATCAAGGGAGGGGAAATTCATTCATATGCATTACAACGTCCAATAGGTAGGGGAAACTCAGAGTAAAAGAACTATATTCACTAAAAGAAGGACAGTTCCAAGCAGTTCCTTTCCCTGACTAGTTCATTTGAACTAGTTCGTTCATGAGCTACACATCCCTACTCATGATGTGTGCAGTAGGGCAACCATGTGGGTAGCCTACCCCACCTGTGCCTGCTCATAAGTAAGCTGAGAGCTGCCCAGGAACACCCGTTCCATGTGGACTTTTATTGAGTTTTGAAAGAATACTGAAATCAGACTACAGTGCATGAGCTTCAGGGGGACACACAAACTTCTTTCGATCTACACAGTGATAAAGAAAATATGAATATCATGAACTAAATTCTCTTCTTTGGGCAATAATTCAAATTCATCACAAACATGTACACTGACAAGCACCTTGCATGACAGATAGCGTCTGGAGCATGGAAAGATACTCCAAAAGCTGGTGCTTTGTCAAGAAAGCCTGCAGCTTCAGTACAAACCCCTCTAAGCCTCCCCAACATATCTAAATCAAAATTGAGAAGTTCAGACACTTACATTCATTTGATCCAAGTGCTCCTTGACCCTCATACGTTGAATTCCATTTTAACATCAATTCCAGACAAAATACTTTGAAAGTTTTCTTGAAATTGTTATGGCCGGAGCACTTCTAAAATGCTTGGGAGAATGATTTCATTTTCTAATACCTGTAAAGTAAATACAAGAGGGCTTCTTCCAAAAAGATTTCAAACAAACCACACTCATCCATAAAGATGTTGATGTGTCAAAAACTGATGCTTTTACACGACTGCAAACCACATTCAGGTAGAGTTTCATAGACAACTTTCTTATTTTCCATAGTAAGTTAAATGACCAAAATATATGTAAAATTATCAGCATTGAATAGTTAGTGGATTTTTCTTGTGTTAAATTCACTCAGAAGCTCCACAGTTCCTGTGTTGGAATCTCTGTTTTTTCCCAATAACAAATCATTCCTGTGTTGGAATCTCTGCTTTTTCCCAATAACAAATCATTTCCAGCACAGTTAGTGTAACACTAGCAGCAGATCAGGCGAGTACATCATTCGTTTGTGATTTATTTTTATGAGCTTCAAACAGGAGCAACTTATTTTCAGTTATCTGAGTGGTTACTAGTTTAATTTTTAAATTTATTGCATGTTTTGTACTTACTAGGCACAGTCTAGTGTTTCAATAACTGTGTAGTGTAGAGTACTGCCTTCTTTAGCATGGAAAGGGTCTGTGCTGTCTAAGGATGCAGGCTGAATTGGTGACTTTTCACTCACAGCTTCAAGGGGTGCTGGCTTTGGCCACATAGTTTGAGACTGTTGCCAATGGTCATCACTGTGGAAGACCGGACTTGGGGTTCCGGGAACATCCAGCACGTCCCATGTGTCCCCCGATTGGTCCACTGCTGTGAATTCCCTGGTTACTGCCTGCACTCAGGTTGACCCCTCACCAGTGGTTGAGTGGGAGGACATACCAATGTGTGGCAGGCAGTGAAAGACCTTCCAGGGAACCGATAAAAGGCATCCATGGTTCATCTGACAAACAGGTTTAAACTGCTGTCTATGGCTGATGAAGATCCTGAGCCATATGCAGTCTCTCGTCCTGTTCTAGAGAAAGCCTCTTAGTCTGCAAAATCGAGGCAGTCACGGAGGGTGGGACTATTGTTAGTTGGGAGCTCCAGTGTTAGGCACATTATGAGGCCTCATAGTGACATGGCTGCCAAGGAGGGGAAGAAATCCGATGTGTGCCCTGTGTGCATACTGGGTGGAGGGAGCCATCCAAGATGTGCAACAGGACCTTCTGGATACCATGAAGAGTACAGGGTTCAGCCGACTGCAGGTGATGGATTATTTGGTACCAACAATGTGTGCTGCTTTGGATCAGAAGAGATGCTCTCTGGTTTTGGGTGGCTAGCAGAATTGGTAAAGACTGCCAGCCTTGCTTGTAAGATGAAGGCAGAGTTCACCATCTGTAGCATCATCAACAGGACCAATTGCAAACCTTTGTTACATAGCCAAGTGGAGGGTCTGAATAGAGGCTCAAACGGTTCTGCAACTGCTTAGGCTGCAAATTCCTCGATTTGCGCCGTAGAGTGGGGGGTGGGAAGGGGGGGGGGTTTATTGGGTCTCGCTTAACTGGTCAGGGGTCCACTACACACACGAAGTGGCTACATGGGTAGCAGGAGCTATGTGAAGTGGACAAGACAGTTTTTATGTTAAAGGGTCTCGGGAAAGAACAAAAAGGTTTAAGTCCCAAAGAGTGCCGATCAAATGCAGGACAAGTGTTGATGTAGAAACTATACATATTATAGTAGTAAATAGCTGTAGCTGTGTTGGGAAAGAATTGGAGCTTCAGGTGCCAATAGAAAGCACTGAAGTACGAATTGTTATAGATACTGAAAGCTGGCTAAAATTGGAGATAAGTTTAGCCAAAGTTTTTACAAAGGATCTAACAGAGTTCAGAAAGGATAAATTAAATACTGTTGGTTGTGGCGTGTTTGTTGCTGTAAGAAGTATTTTTTCTCACACGTAAATAGTTCCTGTGAGTTAGTATGGGCAGATGTTATATTTGCAACTAGAATAAATTAATAATTGATTTCTTTTACCGACTTCCTGACTCTCATTACAAGTAGGTATCCCACTCATACACTTACACTTACTTGGTGGTGACTACAGTCGACCCACAATATGTTGGCGAAAAAACAGGTCAGAACACTGTTGCAGAGGCAACGAAAAAAAGCATGCCAAATTTAAAAGAATGGAGCTTGAGATTTAGCACGAACTTCAGTGTGACATGCTTTTAATAGTTTCCACAGCAAAACTCTGTCTCAAAATCTAGCATAAAGTCCAAAGGGAGTCTGGTCATATGTAAGTTACATGACACAATCAGTAGCTTTGCTGCACAATAGCTAAGATATTTTTACTGATACCAGTGCCACTAAAGCGGAGTTACTAAATACAGTTTTCTGAAATTCCTTCACCAGTGAAGGTGATGAAAGAATTCTACAATTTAAATCAAGACCTGCTACCAACATAGTAATGAAGAAGTAGATATCCTCAGTGTAGCAAATCAGCTTAAATCATGTAATAAAGGCAAGTCCTTTGGTCCAGATTGTGTACCAGTGAGATTCCTTTCAGAGTATGCTGATATAATGGCTCTGTACTTAACAATCATATACAACTGCTTGCTCAACAAAAGATCCATTCCTAAAGACTGGAAAATTGCACAGTTCACACCAGTACTCAAGAAAATAAGTAGGACTAATCTAATGAATTATAGACCCATATCACTGACTTTGATTTGCAATAGGATTTTGTAATGTATAATATGTCCAAATATTATGAATCACACTGAGGAAAATGATCTGTTGACACACAGTCAGCACAGATTTAGAAAATATCGTTGTTCTGAAACACAACTAGGTCTTTATTGTCACAAAATAATGACTGCTGTCGATAGGGGATCCCATATTGTTTCCACATTTACAGATTTGCATCAGGCTTTTGCTACCTTTCCTCACAAGTGGCATATAATCAAGTGCCGTGCCCCTGGAGTATTGTCTCAGTTGTGTGACCAGATTCATGATTTCCTGTTGGAAAGATCACAGTTCATAGTAATTGATGGAAAGTCATTGAAAAAACAGAAATGATGTCTGGCACTCCCCAAGGAAGAGTAATAGGCCCTCTGCTGTTCCTAATCTATATAAACAATTTAGGGGAGAGTCTGAGCACACATTAGATTGTTTGCAGATAATGTTATCACTTACCATCCAGTAAAGTCATCAGAGGATCAGAACCAATTGCAAAATGATTTAGGCAAGATGTAAGTATGGTGCAAAAAGTGGCAGTTGACCCTAAATAATGAAAAGTGTGTAGTCATCTAGTACCAAAAGGAATCCATTAAATTTCGATTGCCTGATAAATCACACAAATTTAAGTGCTGTTAATTCAACTAAATAAGTAGGATTTACAGTTATGAGCAACTTACATTGGAACAATCACGTAGGTAATGTTGTGGGGAAGGCAAACCAAAGACTGCATTTTATTGGCAGAATACTTAGAAGATGCAATAGGTCTGCTGAAGAGACTGCCTACACTATGTTTGTCCATCCTCTGCTAGAGTACTACTGTGCAGCATGTGATCCTTACCAGACTGGATTGACAGGGGGCATCAAAAAAGTTCAAAGAAGTGCAGACCAGTTTGTGATATCGTGAAATAGGGAAGAGAATTTCTTGGATATGATATTCGAACTGTGGTAGCAATCATTAAAACAGAAGCTTTTTTATTGTGGCAAGATCTTTTCATGAAATTTCAATCTCCATTATTGTTCTCTGAATGTAAAAAATATTTTGTTGACACCCCCATACAAAGGGGAAAATGATCATTGTAATAAAACCAGAGAAATCAGAGCTTGCAAGGAAAGATTTAAGTGTATGTTCTTCCTGTGAGCTGTCGGAGAATAGAATGGAAGAGAAATAATGTGAAATAGGTTTGATGAACCTGCTGCCTGGCACTTAAGTGTGAATTGCAGAGTATACATGTAGGTATAGAAGTTATATTTTCCTTTATTTCTTTATTTTTTTCCCAGTTTTGTAGGCCCAGATTCCCCCAATCCTATTGCACCCAAATTTCACAGAGTCCATTTTTACATGAAATGGAACCAAACTTGCAGGGAAGCATTGCCAAATAAAAATTGTCAGAAACTTGAAAAGGGCCTGGTAAGAACCACCTGAAGGGTATAACATTGCCAATAAAGCCTTATTGCATCTGATTTCTGAAACACAAGTTGAGTGTGATGACTGGTTACAGAAGGAAAGTGCTGGTGACTGGGTCATGAGAAAGTGAGGTTTATGTAGAAAGGGAGATTGTTCAGTACAGCCTGTGAAAATGTCTTGACTAACAGGAACTACTGGCAAGGCTCCATGCACCAGGGCTGTCTTTGTTTTTTCTTGATGATTAACTTAAGAGCAGGAAGTAGAAGATGAAACAGTAGGGCCAGCTGAGCACTCATATTTAAATCATTTATATAGCAATGCAGGCTATGCCACCAGGGGGCATGGTTTCATTATAGATGCTACCACTTTCACTGCTGGTTTGCAAGGCTGTAGGCAGCAACATCTCAATGTCAGTTACAACTGATTTGTCATTGCACGGACATCATTTAGTTCCAATATGATGGATGTAGAGGAATAATGGACAAAGTCGGGTGCATACTAAAAAAGCATCACATGAGAACTATCTTTTACCCACCCAATAAAACACGGCCATTCTTGGGAAGTGTCAAGGATGAGCTCACTTAGTGGAAGGTCGGAGTATATCAGATTCCGTGCCAGTGTTGCAAGATATGTATTGTAAAACAGTGGACATCATTGAAGATTGATGCTGAGAACACCAGTGGCACACTCGACTAATGTACCCCAAAAATTTGGTGGTTCCAGACCATTGTTTGCTAGAGAAGTATGCAATGGAATACAAATGTACCAGGATTTTAGTGCAGACTTCCAAGTACTAGGACAATGTCGTTAGAGAAGCCATCAAAATTTGCATCAGGTATAATCTTATCAATCGGAACTGTGGCTATAATCTTGACAGGGCTTGTGAACCAGCACTGGGTCTGAGTAAGAAGATACTCAGCAAACACAATGATACAGCGATCAGGGCAGATGCAGCAACTACATTCACGCTAGTGCAGATGCTGGCACAAGCATCTCTGCAACAGCAGGGGAAATGGTTTGTGGTGGGAGTGGTTATAAGTCAGCAGTGAATCCTCAGGAGCTCAGTACATATACACACCTGATGATGGCAACAGGTCTAATTGTCAAAATATTGTGCCCGTTGTACACTATGGACTGGCAGTGCACCCATGGACTGTTTGATCAAAGTTTAAATTGATTGTGAAGTGTGCTCTGGAGAAGTATATGCCAAGTCAGTGGATCAAGGATGGAAAAGACCTATCATCTTTAATAATAAAATTCAGAAAGTGCTGAGGGAATAGGTTGTTGATCTCTTGATTGAAAAAAAAAAAAAAAGTAGAAATATTGGCAGACAAGAGTTAGAAACTCATGCATCTATAAAAAGATTGATGTGTGAAGCATACAATTTCTGCCATCGTATGTTAGCAAAAGACCTTGTAGAGAACCCGAGAAAATTCTGGTCATACATAAAATCTAAACATGTCAGAGGCTTCTATTTAGTCATTTGTCAGCCATTCTGGTGTGGCAATAGAAGATAGCAAAAGGAAATCTGAAATTTTAAGTGTCACATTTAAAAAGTCATTCGCACAGGTGGTTTGTACAGACACACCACCACACAGATTGCTATACAGAGGATTTAGAAATAGGCATCCCTGGCATGGAGTCAGGTCGAGAACAAATAAGTCGCCAGGTCCAGATGGCATCCCAATTCAGTTTTATAGAGGGTACTCTGTGGCATTGACCCCTTACTTAGCTTGCATTTATCATGAATTTCTTGCCCAGAGTAAAGCCCCAAATGTTTGGAATAAAGTGCAGATGACTTCCATGTATGGAAAGGGCAGAAGAACAGACCTGCAAATTTACAGACCAATATCCCTGATGTCTCCAGAATGAGATTTTCAGTCAGCAGTGGAGTGTGCGCTGATATGAAACTTCCTGGCAGATTAAAACTGTGTGCCGGACCGAGACTCGAACTCGGAACCTTTGCCTTTTGCGGGCAAGTCCTCTACCATCTGAGCTACCCAAGTATGACTCATGACCCGCCCTCACAGCTTCAATTCTGCCAGTACCTCATCTCCTAACTTCCAAACTTCACAGAAGCTCTTCTGCGAACCGTGCAGAACTAGCACTCCTGGAAGAAAAGGTATTGTAGAGACATGGCTTAGCCACAGCCTGGGGATGTTTCCAGAATGAGATTTTCACTCTGCAGCGGAGTGTGCACTGACATGAAACATTGTGGCAGATTAAAACTGTGTGTCGGACTGAGACTCGAACTCGCGACCTTTGCATTTCGCGGCATCTGAGCTCAGATGGTAGAGCACTTGCCCACGAAAGGCAAAGGTCCCAAGTTCAAGTCTCAGTCCAGCACACAGTTTTAATCTGCCAGGAAGTTTCATCTCTGGTGTCAGTTTGCTGCAGAATTCTTGAGCATATTCTAATTTAAAGCATAATAATTCTTCTTGAAACTGAAAAACTTCTGTCCAAAAATCAGCATAGATTTAGAAAGCATCACTCATGCAAAATTCAGCTTGCCCTTTTCTTGCATGATATTCCATGAACAGTGGATAAAGGGTAACAGGCAGATTCCATATTCCTAGGTTTCCAGGAAGAGTTTGACATAGTGCCCCACTGCAGACTGTTAGCAAGGGCTGAGCGTACACGATAGGTTCTCAGATATGTAAGTGCCTCGAAGACTTTTTAAGTAATGAAGCCCAGGTTTCCTCTATGGCAGGTGTCGTCAGAGGCAAGGGTATCATCAGGAGTGCCCTAGGGAAGTGTGAAAGAACTGCTCTTGTCATCTGTATACACAAACATACTAATGGGTGGGAGAGCATTGAACTGTGACTGTTTGCTGTGATGCTTTAGTGAATGGGAAAGTGTTGTCTTGAAGTGACCGTTTGAGGAGACGGGAGTACTTGACCAGAATTTCTGTTTGGTTTGATGAATGACAGCTTCCTCTAAATTCTGCTTGGCACAGTCACATTGATAAAATATCTAGCTGTAATGTTGCAAAACGATATAAAATGGAATGAGTTCATAAGATCAATTGTAATTGAGAGCTCTAGGAGAGTGTAAATCATCTATGAAGGTGACCTTGTGTAGAACTTTGTTTTGAGCACTGCTCGAGTGTTTGAGATCCACTAGGTCAGATTAGACCAAAACATTAAAGCAATTCAGAATCGTGCTGCTAGTTTTTACCAGGTAAATTCGATCAGTATGTGATTATTATGGAAATCCTTGGTGAACTTAAATGGGAATTCCTGAAAGGAAGACGACATTCTTTTCACGAAACTTTATTTAGAAAGTTTTGAGAATCAGCATTTGTGACTGACTGCAGAATGATTCTACCACCACCAATGTACATCTCGCATAAGGACTATAAAGACAAGATATGAGAGACTAGGACTCATATGAAAGCGTATAGACGGTTGTTTCCCTTTGATCCATTTACAGACAGAACAGAAGAGGGAATGACTAGCAGTGGTACAAGGTACATTTTGCCATGCAGCATATAGTGACTTTCGGTTAATGTATGTAGATGATTTGATTTTTATTTGATCCTGTTAAATTCAAATGTATACAACTGTTATATTGTAATGTAGAACAAATAACAGAATACAGTATTACATGGAGAAAGAGAGGGGAAAAAAAACAACAATAGTGCAAAAATATACATACAGGGCTTGCAGTATGACATTCATACATAGAATACACTACTACAGTATTATTTGTAGTATGATACATCCTTTACATAACATACTGCTCTATAAATTAATTTAAATTATATAAGTGTGGTTTATAAGGAACTGTTTGAGTTTTTTCTTGAATATATGAGGGTTCTTAATGTCCTTTTTTTATTCAGTTGAAGCTTATTGTAAGTACTTATTTCACACTGGATAACTCCTCCTGCACTATATTGGGAATTATTGAGTTTTTGTGAAGTCTTTGCTTCTGCCTTATATCAAGATTGTGATTGTCATGATTAGTTTGGAAACATATTTTCGTTGTTTATTACAAGCACCATCAGTGAGTAAATATACTGACTAATGTGTGTCTATATCCCAAGGATCATGAGTAAGCACCTACAAAACTAATTTGTATCACCACTGATCAGACTCGCAGCTCAGTTTTAGTTTAAAAGCTTTTTCCACTTCTGCAACATTTCCATTAATATTATACCATATGACACAAGAGAATAGAAATATGTGAAATGTGACAATGTTGTTATTTTTCCTGTCAACATATGGTGAAATAGCCCTACGTGCAAAGCATGATGAGCTTAGTTTTTTGAGCAGGTTATCAATATGTTCATTCCACCTTATTTGATTATCTGTTTGTATGCCTAGAAATTTTATATGTGGCGTTTCATTAATTTTCTGCCGATTGATATCCAGTTCAGCTTGTAGCTTCTTATTTGCTACCTGAAGCGACATTAGATTTTTTTGAAAGGTTTAATGATAGACTGTGTTGTGAACCATTTGAATATTTGGTGTATTATTGTTTCAGTTGTAATCTGCACAGAGGACACCACACCCTTGATAAAAATACCTGTATCATCAGTAAACATTACTATACTTTGTTATTTACTAATGCTGATAGGTCATTAATGTTAACGAAGAAGATCAGTGGTCCTAGGATCGAGCCTTGCAAAACACCATACTTAATAATTCTCCACTCTCATTTTATTGTTTCACCTGCACCTGCTAGGACAACTTTGTATTTCCTATTATGTAATTAAGATTCTAGCCAAGCTAATGATTTGTCGTGGATGCCACAGTGTGAGAGTTTTTGTATTAAACTATTACATTTTACCCAGTCAAAAGCTGAAGCGAGGTCACAGAAAATCCCCACAGCATACCTTTTATAGTTCAGTTGATCTAGAATTTCTTTTGTGAGACTGAATATTGCTCTTAATGGTGAGAGCCCTTTGTGAAAGTCAAATTGGGAGGATGTCAGTGAGCCATTTTGTGCTTGGTGCCCATTTAGGCTCTTGTATGCTACGTGCTCAAATGTTTCGAAACAACTGACAGCAGAGAGGCAGGCTGATACATATTAAAAGTGCCTCACCACCTCTGTGTGTTGGTATTATCATAGACTGTTTTAATCTCTAAGGAAATATCCTGGGTTTTCATAGACTAGTTACATAAATAGCACAAAATGTAGCTAATTAAATCACCGCATAATTTTAGTGCCTTGTCTGATACTCCATCATACCCAGAAGGACTGGTGCTTTTCATTGACCTGATGATTTTTATAATTTCATTAGGTGTTGTGGATTTAAAGTGCAGTGTCATCATTGGTGTATGTTGAGTAAAACTAAGTAATGTTATGGTTTCTGTGGAAAGCATAGTGTTTATGTTCCTGTATTTTTAACTATCCAGTAAAAATTTATTGAATTGTGAGACTGCTGTTTTCAGCTTATTATGTTCTCCCATTTTGCCTATTACGATTTTCCATACAGTTTTTGTTTTATTGTTTGCCCATTAATTTTCTCTGCATAATGCATGTTTTTGGCCTTTCAGATTATACATTGTACGATTTTATGGTATCTCTTACAGTGCATTTTCACTGATATGTTTGTACTATATCTCTGTACTAAATAAAGCTTCCTTTTTGTGGCACATGATATTCTATTCCCAGCTGTTGTCCAGTCTTCCTGCTGTGGGGGATGCTGGCTTCAAAGTGTTTTAGAAAGAGCTTAAGAATGAATTAACTTTTTTATCCATTATGTGTTCATGGCAGACTTCTCCCCATAATGCCTGTTGCAAACTGTTTCTAACCATATTGGTGGATTCATTGTTTAGTATTGTAACATTCCTGAATGTGTGTGTTAGTTAACTGTTTTCCTGTTGACAAATTTTAGGATTGCCATTTCCCCATCATGATCCAATAGGTCATTTACCTGTATTTTTACATCATTATAAGTGGGGCTCAGAAAATCATTGTCGAGCAGTCCTGCTGCAGTCATCTATCCTAGTGGGGGAATGAAATTGTTGGGTGTAAGTTAAAGTAAGACATCAATTTTTCTAATTGTCTATGATTGCTATTGTTTGATAGAAGGTAAATGTTAAAATCACAAAATATATTAATCCTACTGTAACTCTTATGAAGTTTTGTAGGGATGGTGTCTAGCTGAGCAAAGAACTCTGGGTTATATGCTATTGGTGCCCTTTAGAGCGTTATAATTATGATGTACTGCTAGAAAAGCAGTTCTGGGTAGACTGCACAGCATTAAAAATGTTGTCCATTGCAGCATTGCCTTATATCTATAGCCTGTGAACTAAGAATGTTGTGAATGAAAATTGCAGTGCCTCCTCTTCATGTGTTAGTTCCACTATAGTTACATCTAATTTTGTAATTTTTTAAGTTCATCTGCTCAATTTCTGCAGTTCCTAGATTATACTCTGTCAAGCAAAGTGCACCAACAGCTATCTCATCTGAATCTGTTGTATTGTGAAATGAAAGCAGCAGCTCTTCCATTTTATTTAGCAGAGTTCATATATTCTGATGAAATATTTTTAAGTAATGATGATTATCATATTCCTTACTACAAATTTTACAGTGTCTCTTCTTTTATATGAAAATGAGCTACAGTGAATATTAGAAATTACTGGGATTGGGTGGATGGTGTCTAGCTTGTATGTAATGCTATTGGTGGTGATCTGTGTAATAACCTATTTCCCTGCTACATTTAAATGCAAGCCATAGTGTGTGTTATGTTATGAGCTTGTGGCATTGTGTCAACCAGTTCCATGTGTAATCAATCTGGCTGCCACAGGGCTCTGTTAAACTCCTTATTGGCACGTTTCATGGAATGTTTCACCCATGGCCTATCAAAACACGGGAAAAGCGAAACTATATTCACATTGGCGTGTGATGATTTCTCAGCAGACTTCTTCAGTGTTGTAGATGCAGTTGTAGCGCAAACTATTCCTTGCCCATCTATTATTATTATATGGTCGTGCTCATTGAGATTTCTGTAATAATTGTGAAATTCCCTCTACAATGACTGCTGCCAAGTACAAGGACCTTTTTGATTATATTAACTGTGGTCTTGCTTTGCACTTTGTTGACAGTTTATCGGGCTACATCACATCGCCCTGAATATTCTGTGTATCTTTGTGAAGGTTTCTGTCAGTACTAACTTGTTTATGAATTTGTTTCTGGAGGCGATTATTATCTTTGGGCTCTTTACAGCACTGTTGTTCATTTTATCACAACATACACTATGTGATCAAAAGTATCCAGACACCTCCAAAAACATATGTTTTTCATATTAGGTGCATTGTGCTGCCACCTACTGCCAGGTATTCCATATCAGCAACCTCAGTCGTCATCAGACGTCGTGGGAGAGCAGAATGGACTGCTCCGCAGAACTCACGGACTTTGAATGTGGTCAGGTGTCACTTGTGCCATACGTATGTATGCGAGATTTCCACACTCCTAAACATCTCTGTGACCGCTGTTTCCAACGTGTTAGTGGAGTGGAATCATGAAGGGACACGTACAGCACAAAAGCGTAAGGCCGACCTCGTCTGTGCACTGACAGAGACCGCCAACAGTTGAAGAGGGTCATAATGCGTAATAGGCAGACATCTGCCCAGACCATCACACAGGAATTCCAAACTGCATCAGGATCCACTGCAAGTACTGTGACAGTTAGGCGGGAGGTGAGAAAACTTGCATGATCCCTCATAAGCCACACATCAGGCCGGTAAATGTCAAATGATGCATCACTTGGTGTAAGGAGCGTAAACATTGGACGATTGAACAGTGGAAAAACGTTGTGTGGAGTGACGAATCATAGTACGCAGTGTGGCGATCCGATGGCAGGGTGTGGGTATGGCAAATGCCCTGTAAACGTCATCTGCCAGCGTGTGTACTACCAACTGTAAAATTCGGAGGTGGTGGTGTTATCGTGTGGTTGTGTTTTTCATGGAGGAGGCTTGCACCCCTTGTTGTTTTGCATGGCACTATCACAGCAAAGGCCTACATTTATGTTTTAAGCACCTTATTGCTTCCCCCTGTGGAAGAGCAATTCGGGGATGGTTATTGCATCTTTCAACATGATTGAGCACTTGTTCATAATGCATGGCCTGTGGCAGAGTGGTTGCACAACAATAACATCTGTGTAATAGACTGGCCTGCACAGAGTCCTGACAGGAATCCTATAGAACACCTTTGGGATGTTTTTGAACACCGACTTGGTGCCAGGCCTCACCGACCGACATCAGTATCTCTCCTTAGTGCAGCAGTCCATGAAGAATTTGCTGCCATTCCCCAAGAAACCTTTCAGCACCTGATTGAACATACGCCTGTGAGAGTGAAAGTTGTTATCGAGGCTAAGAGTGGGCCAACACCATATTGAATTCTAGCATTACCGATGGAGGGCGGCATGAACTTGTTAGTCATTTTCAGCCAGGTCTCCAGATACTATTGATCACATACTGTATATGAGATACTGTCCTATGTGTTTCTGATCTGCTGGATGATTTAGCTAAATCCTTAGTATGAGACAATTTTGTTGGAGCTTTGCAATTAACAATCATCATATTTCCATTTCAGTGCAAAGTTCTCATTTTTCACTTTCCCACAGCAAAAATGACGTATTTTGTTGCACTGCCTGCACATAATTGCAGTTTTTGTAGATTTATAGCATTTGTTACAAAGCTCTGCTTCCAAAGCAGTATTTTGAAGCGATGCACCTCCATTTTCTTCCTTGGTACACTTTGTTGGCCGGCCGAAGTGGCCGTGCGGTTAAAGGCGCTGCAGTCTGGACCCGCAAGACCGCTACGGTCGGAGGTTCGAATCCTGCCTTGGGCATGGATGTTTGTGATGTCCTTAGGTTAGTTAGGTTTAACTTGTTCTAAGTTCTAGGGGACTAATTGTTGTGTCTAGACAAGACAGCCTAGACACAATGAGAGGAAGCCGAAAGGCACGCGCTAAGCTAAAGCAGGATGGCGTGAGGTCTGAAACAGGATACGTAATGAATGCTATAAAGAAAATTACGTAGCTTCTGGAATACTTAACTTTAATCCATCCTTTTGGTACATCTGGAGATTGTGGCGATACAAGTGAGACTCTATAGATACATGCAATGTTACTAATGGGGCCTTGCTAGGTCGTATCCATTGACTTAGCTGAAGGCTATTCTAACTATCTGCTCTGCAAATGAGCGAGGCTTCGTCAGTGTGCATCGCTAGCTACGTCGTCCGTACAACTGGGGCGAGTGCTCTCCCGTATCTCGAGACCTGCCTTGTGGTGGCGCTCGGTCTGCGATCACACAGTGGCGACACGCGGGTCCGACATGTACTAATGGACCGCGGCCGATTTAAAACTACCACCTAGCAAGTGTGGTGTCTGGCGGTGACACCACACTAATGACCTCAGCAGTTGAGTCCCATAGTGCTCAGAGCCATTACACTTTGTTTGTCACACATAGCATACAGTTTGCTTCACGATCTTCTTGTTACTTAAGTAATGGTTTATATTTTTGTTTTAATAGATGACCTCATCTGTTGACAAAGTAATGATCTCTTTAATGTAATATTGTTTGGTTAGCTATTGGTGCAAGTCGTCATCACATTTCACACATACCCAGGTATTCTGCTCAGGGTCAGCACTCGTACAGCTACTGTGGTTTGTTATTTTGCATTTTCTCACATAATACTCTCCATCACGTTTTTTTACAGGAACAAAAATTCTCTCGCCTTTCTTTCAAGTGTTTGTAATAATACATGCTGGCTGTGTTCCTGATATTATTGATGAGTCTTCATGTTTTCGCCTGCATTTTTTGGTCACCTTTAATATAATAGAGCATATAAGATATGTAATGTCATGGTGATTGATGAACTTTTCCTAACTACAATACTTTTTCTCAACACTGTTTGTTACATTTATTGAGGTCTGAATCTCATGATTTGCAAACAGTAACATCCAGAAACTTAGGTGTAGATGTAGGTTGCTGCTCTCATTGAATGCCATAGATGTTACCAGTTTCTTTGGCTCAATGCAAATGTTATTTCCAGTAATATACAGGGTGATCATTATTAAAGTTTCAGTTTCAAACTGCTCTAAAAAAAGAACTGCTGCTCAAAATGACATCAAATTTGAACAGAATGTTATAGAAAAAGTGGGAAGTGTTATAGAAAAAAAAATCAAAAAAATTTCCCCCAGTGCATCGTAACATAAATGGGCTCAGCTATAACTGACAGATGAATCACATTATGACAGCTGTGGTGTGAGTTGCACATTAAACCAACCATTCATTACTGTATATGTTTGACATTTGTCAGGTGTGCTGCTGTTAGTTAGGTAAGCCCTTTCACTCAGGCTAGGTCATACCACATGGGATGGTAGAAATAGATTTTTAATTTTCCAGAGGCCAAAAACCACAAAAAAAGCAACACTGAAATTGTTCCTAATTGTCATGAGATTGGGCAATACATGTTCCACATGCTGTCCACCATTTTCTTTCCACAAGTTGAAATTGAGAAACAGCATGTTCTACAACAGATCAGAGTATCTCAGGGGTCACATTCAGAATGCATTGTGCATCTTTAGTCCAGCTGCATTTGTAATCAGTGCACTGAACACAGCATATTTCAGATAACCCCACAGCCAGATGTCATATGGATTAAGATCAGGTGATCTGGATGGCCAGGCTGTAGAGAAGTGACGGCTGATAATTCTAGCATTTCTAAAATACCTCTGTAGCAGCTGATTCATTGGCTGTGCAGTGTGTAGAGAGTTCCATCTTGCATAAAAATGGTCCTACCCTCACATCCATGCTGTTGTAAGGTTGGAATGATGTGGGTGCGCAAAACACACTCATAGCGTGTATGAGTGACAGAACAGGTAACAGGTCTCGCAGGACCCATCTGCGTGACAAAACCAGGGCTCTATGTTAAACAATATCACCAACCCACACCACACAGTTACCTTTGCAGAATGAGCGTGTCCTAGTTGATATGTGAGCTGATTTTCCGTTGCTCATATTCTGCAGTTCTGTGTATTGACGTGTCCTTGGAGATGGAAGAGGGTTTTGTCTGTCCATAGAATGTTCCATGGCTATTCATTGTCCATTTCCATGAAAAGAAGAAATTGTAACGCAAACATTTTCCATACTGGCAGCTCAACATGAAGCAACTGCTGAACAAGGGTAATTTTGTATGGCTAGCAATGCAGGATGTTTCGTAGAATTTTGTGTGTCATGCTCACAGGTATGTGCAAAGTTCTGATAATTCGTGTACACTGCAGCTTTGCATGCCACTGCACAATTCCACCTGCAATGCTGTGGCCATGTCTTCTACTGATGTCAGAGTAGTTGTTTTCCTCCCTCTGCCACTCTGCACCGCAAAGTAATAATTTTCTCTAGTCTCTTGCAGGATTTGGACCAACACCTTTTTTCATACCCTTATGTTTCCAGAACTTCTGTAGAGCTATTGGCACACAGTCACTGTTCTTGTAAAAGAACTTCACCAGTGCCATGCAATCCTGCATTGAGACAGTCATGCCAAGCGTCTCACACGCAAACTGAGGAACAGTTGTGTATACTGTATCTCTTATTTTTCATATCCTGCCACTGACAGCACCATCTAGTGGTAAAACTTTCATTAATTTTTTTTCTTTCCATATTATTTCCCCTTTCTTCAGAGATATTCCATTCAAATTGAAGCCATTCTGAGCAGTGGTTCTTTTTTTTTACACCATTTTGAAACTGGAACTTTAATTATAAAGTGAGAATTTTACAAAAATATTAATGTTACCAAAAAATATTTGCTGTAACCAAAACTCACCAGACTGGAGAAAAAATAATGTTGTTTGAAGAAGCTCTAAGATACAGTTCTCTTCTTGAATTAAATACAAATCTACAGTGTATGTTAAGGCAATTATCATAATAATTTTGTCCACTCTTTTCATTCATGAAGCTTCATAAATAGATGTCTTCGATGCATCATGAGTATCTGGTGGCCAGAAAAAATATGTAATGAGGAGCTCTGGCGAATAACAAACCCGATACCTATAGAAGACCAGATATGAGAGAGAAAGTGGGGTTGGTTGGGGCACACCTTGAGAAAACCACATGGAACCATCGAGAAAAAAGCATTGGAATGGAATCCCCAGGGAACAAGGAAGAGAGGAAGACCAAGGGGCACATGGAAGAGGACAGTGGAAGGGGAAGCAAAAAGAGTAGGCAAGACCTGGGCAGAATTGAGGCAAATGGCCAAAGACAGAGACGGATGGCGAGTTCTCCTAGATGCCCTATGTTCCCGTAGGGGCCAAAGGTCAAAGGAATTAAGTCAAGTTTCATTCATGAAGTTTTGTGGGGCCTTTATAAAGTTTTGAGTTACAATGTACTTCTTTTCATCTTATGCAGAATGCCTGAAGAACAATTATTTGCGTAAGTTAATGTTGTTAATTTTGGCATCTATTGACTGTATTTAAGTACTGTGCCTATGTCTCATTGCTGTTAATACATTTCAGTGGAATACTGTAAAGGACACGCTGACCAAACTTCATTATTTCTTTCACAGATTTGTATTTAAAAATCCATTTCACGATAGAAATGTAAGGAGACACGTATAAATTTTAATTTTTGTCTGATTGTTATGTCATGGATATTTTGAAACCTTAATCATGTTTGACTGTTTTATAAAAACCAACTCAACGTGATTTATCTTTTTTTACTAATTTTGCTCTGTTTGATTTCCAGGTGATGGATTTTAGTGTTGTAATGGTCGCTGTCTTTATTGCCACAGTGGGTATACTGTCTGTTGGTGCGCAGATCATTTTAGGATTCCTAATGCGTTCTTTGGGCAGTAAGCACACAATTATTGTTGGTCTTGTGTTTGAAATGTTGCAACTAATGTGGTATGGATTCGGCTCACAAACATGGTTAGTGAAACTGGATAAAGCTATAAACCTTAACACAAAAAGGTTTCTTTTTACATGCCATTTGTTGTCATTAACATGCAGAAGTGTTATTTGTCATGAAGTAAATCTATACTGTCATAAATTTTTCACATGTGCTGTTTATGCAAGTAAGCTATCCAGGGGAAAAGGGGGGTGGCTATTTGGAAATTTTTTGAACATGAGATGAGATAACAAAAATTTGATTGAAAAAGAAAAGGACTGAAAATGTGAAGAATACAAAACAGAGATTGTCAGAATCCAGTGTGTACAACAAGTAAAACTGTCATCAATCCAATGGTTGGTTTAACACTGCAATGCTTTACTTTGTCTTATTCGAGATGTCATACCCTTGCCTTCCTGTGACCTTTGAGCTGACTACCTAGTCAGTAATGGGGGACTTACATTTAACTCAGAATTTGAATAGTACAATATCAGCTGAGAAGTTACAGAATTGATTCAGTGGAATAACTGACAAAGATTAGAAAATCAGTGAATTGCATCTTGTAAATGTTGCAAAAATTGAATGTTTATTGTTCATCAGGTCACAGATCCGTGAAATAGGAAACACCAAGAGTTTTTTAATTTTCCATTAATGTGTTTTTTTTTCATGTACATGCTATTGAATGACGCTAATGTTATTTCATCTCATATTAAATTATAATTGCTAAAGAAGTTTTGTATAATTTTTTCCTTAATAGATGATTAACAATTTTAACTAAAATTGTCTGTGTTATCAACAGGATGATGTGGGCCGCTGGGGTCCTGGCTTCAATCTCTAGCATCACATATCCTGCTATTAGTGCCTTTGTATCAATGCATTCTGATGCAGACAAACAAGGTATGAATGTAGGTGCAGTGTTTCTTTGTACTCCAAAGAGAGCCTTTATGTCAGGCTTGTTGTGATGCAGACATAAAATACATATAAATTCACTTTCTTGTCACATATATATTGTTTTGTGCTCCTAATAGCACACTGATATTCACCTAGGATACAAAACAGAAGTCTGTGCTTTGAAATTTTCTCCATAATGGCAGAATTTATCATTATATTTCTGTTATAATTTGCCTAAGGCCTTTATGACACTGTAAAATAACATTGTCAAATGGCTGTTGTAAATTACATTGTATAAAATCTACGTCAGTGTGCTGTGGAGTACTTCGATCATATCATAAAAGTTAGTGTGTGAATTTAGCTTTTATAAAAGATTTGTCAAAGATCCCTGACAGTGTAACACGGGCCTAAAGCAGTACAATGCACAATCACAAAGTATACTGGAGGAATATCTATCAGTGTTTTTACAAACAAGATGTTCCTACGTGCAGCATGGTTATGAAGTATGTGGTTTCACAAATGCTTTGTTCATGGAACTATATTATATTCTGAGTCATTTTTAGCAAAGTACAGGTTCTCACAATTATCCACATGTTAACACTTAAAGATGGTAATTATAATGCCAGATAATTTAGTAAATAAGATTCAGTATAGGAATTGAGAGTTTTATGTAATCACTCGTGTGTAGAAACCAGCGAAAGGAACATAAATAAAATTTGAGAAAATACTAAGCTAAACCCTTATTCCATCTAAGATATTCATGAATATCTAAAATATTATTATATGAATATAATAGAGGGAAACATTCCACGTGGGAAAAATATATATAAAAAACAAAGATGCTGTAACTTACCAAACGAGAAAGCGTTGGTAGATAGGCACAATAAAAAAAAAAAAACACACACACACAAATTTCAAGTTTTTGCAACCCAAGGTTGCTTCATCAGGAAAGAGGGAAGGAGAGGGAAAGACGAAAGGATGTGGGTTTTAAGGGAGCGGGTAAGGAGTCATTCCAAACCCGGGAGCTGAAAGACTTACCTTAGGGGGGAAAAAGGACAGGTATACACTCGCGCACGCGCACACACACACACACACACACACACACACACACACACACACACACACACACACACACATCCATCCGCACGTATACAGACACAGGCAGACATACGTAAATGCAAAGGGGTTGGGCAGAGATGTCAGTCAAGGCGGAAGTACAGAGGTAAAGATGTTGTTGAATGACAGGTGATGTACGAGGGGCGGCAACTTGAAATTAGCGAAGGTTGATGCCTGGTGGGTAACGGGAAGAGAGAATATATTGAAGGGCAAGTTCCCATCTCCAGAGTTCTGATAGGTTGGTGTCAGTGGGAAGTATCCAGATAACCCGGACGGTGTAACACTGTGCCGAGATGTGCTGGCCGTGCACCAAGGCATGTTTAGCCACAGGGTGATCCTCATTACCAACAAACACTGTCTGCCTGTGTTCGTTCATGCAAATGGACAGTTTGCTGCTGGTCATTCCCACATAGAAGGCTTCACAGTGTAGGCATGTCAGTTGGTAAATTATGTGGGTGCTTTCACACGTGGCTCTGGCTTTGATCGTGTACACCTTCCGGGTTACAGGACTGGAGTAGGTGGTGGTGGTAGGGTGCATGGGACAGGTTTTACACTGGGGATGGTTACAAGGGTAGGAGCCAGAGGGTAGGGAAGATGGTTTGAGGATTTCATAGAAAAGAACCAAGCAGTTACGAACGTTAGGTGGACGGCAGAAAGACACTCTTGGTGAAGTGGGGAGGATTTCATGAAGGATGGATCTCATTTCAGGGCAGGATTTGAGGAAGTTGTATCCGTGCTGGAGAGCCACATTCAGAGTCTGATCCAGTCCCGGAAAGTATCCTGTCACAAGGGGGACCACTTTTTGGGTTCTCCTGTTTGAGGTTCTGGGTTTGAATGGATGAGGAAGTGACTCTGGTTATTTGCTTCTGTACCAGGTCGGGAGGGTAGTTGCGGGATGCAAAAGCTGTTTTCAGGTTATTGGTGTAATGGTTCAGGGATTCAGGACTGGAGCATATTCGTTTGCCACGAAGACCTAAGCTGTAGAGAAGGGACCGTTTGATATGGAATGGGTGGCAGCTGTCATAATGGAGGTACTGTTGCTTGTTGGTGGGTTTGATGTGGACGGATGTGTGAAGCTGGCCATTGGACAGATGAAGGTCAACGTCGAGGAAAGTGGCATGGGATTTGGAGTAGGACGAGGTGAATCTGATGGAAACAAAGGAGTTGAGGTTGGAGAGGAAATTCTGGAGTTGTCCTTCACTGTGAGTCCAGATCATGAAAATGTCATTAATAAATCTGTACCAAACTGTGGATTGGCAGGCTTGGGTAACCAAGAAGGCTTCCTCTAAGCGACCCATAAATAGGTTGGTGTATGAGGGGCCATCCTGGTACCCATGGCTGTTCACTTTAATTGTTGGCATGTTTGGCCTTCAGAAGTGTAGAAGTTTTGGGTTAGGATGAAGCTGGCTAAGGTAATGAGGAAAGAGATTTTAGGTAGGGTAGCAGGTGATTGGTGTGAAAGGAAAAGCTCCATCGCAGCGAAGCCCTGGACGTGCGGGATATTTGTGTATCAATGGTTACAAGGATGGTTTCCGGGGGTAATAGATTGGGTAAGGATTCCAGGCGTTCGAGAAAGTGGTTGGTGTCTTTGATGAAGGATGGGAGACTGCCTGTAATGGGTTGAAGGTGTTGATCTATGTAGGCAGAGATACGTTCTGTGGGGGCTTGGTAACCAGCTACAATGGGGCGGCCGGGATGTTTGGGTTTGTGAATTTTAGGAAGTAGGTAGAAGGTAGGGGTGCGGGGTGTTGGTGGGGTCAGGAGGTTGATGGAGTCAGGTGAAAGGTTTTGTAAGGGGCCTAAGGTTCTGAGGATTCCTTGAAGCTCCACCAGGAGAGCTTCTGTAAAGTTTGGAAGGTAGGAGACAGGTACTGGCAGAAGTAAAGCTGTTAGGATGGGGCGTGAGCCGTGCTTGGGTAGCTCAGTTGGTAGAGAACTTGCCCGCGAAATGCAAAGGTCCCGAGTTCGAGTCTCGGTCCGGCACACAGTTTTAATCTGCCATGAAGTTTCATATCAGCGCACACTCCACTGTAGAGTGAAAATTTCATTCTAGAAACATCCCCCAGGCTGTGGTTAAGCCATGTCTCTGCAATATCCTTTCTTTCAGGAGTGATAGTTCTGCAAGTTTCGCAGGAGAGCTTCTGTAAAGTTTGGAAGGTAGGAGACGAGGTACTGGCAGAAATAAAGCTGTGAGGACGGGGCGTGAGTCGTGCTTGGGTAGCTCAGTTGGTAGAGCACTTGCCCACGAAAGGCAAAAGTCCCGAGTTCGAGTCTCGGTCCGGCACACAGTTTTAATCTGCCAGGAAGTTTCGTTGCCTTTCATTTAGTTGCAAAGATGGAACATGCCTCCATGAATTTTGAAGAAACTAAGGAATGGTAGAAAGTGAATAAAGTGACAATATATGTAGCTATTGATAAGTAATAAGTCTGACGTTATCTATGGGCATCATGAAGGCCATTGCCAGAAAATTCTTCGTAGTTGGTTTCAGTTAACTGTTGCTAGTAGATTTGTGGTTATCCTGGCCAGGACTACAATTGATTGATTTCTTAGAAGGAAGTTCCTACAATGAAATGGTCAGATGATTCCCCCAAAACTCAAAAGAAAAGAAGATGGAGGCTGTGGGAAGCCAAAAAAAAAAAAAAAAAAAAGAAAAGAAAAGAAAAGAAAAGAAAAAAGATGTGGCCTGTGGGAAGTCCTGTACAGTAGTGTTTATGGAGAGTGTAGATGAACTGCAAATGTGTATCGTTTACATGAAGTCAGATACATCTGCCATTCTTAAAGAAATTAGTTGATAGAGTGCCAAGCCACTTGTTTCAAATTCCTCTGGGAGAAAGATAATTTATTGAACATTTTGAGTATGTGATCATTTCTGTTTGCAAGAGCAGTTTTTTATTTTTATTTATTTATTTGTTTAATTTTATTCCATTTCTATCTCTAGTTCTGGAAGCCAATATTTTGCATGTTTATGATTCAGTACAATATTTACTTATTGTTAACTTATAACCCTTTTAAAATTCATCTTGTTGTGCTGTAAGTCACAAACGCAAAGCTTGCAATCAGCACGTGCACTGTTTAATATTATCATAGTATTAAGGAGATTTAATATTAAATTAGATGTGTTGGATATAATGGGTTAAGAAAATTATAAGACTAGGCATGTGTAATAAGAAATAGGTAACTAGGTTACCAGTCGCTTCACAATAAAGTAATTTCCAATTCAAGTAGTTAATGCAGTACCACTTGAACAACATAGCAGGTTCCAAATTTTTTACATTGATTTATTGTGATAGAATTAAAAATCAATTATTGTGAGCTGACAGTAGTCCTTTGTTAACTGGAGCATCCATGTTGTAACAGATTTAATTTGTTTCAGGGTTAGTACAAGGAATGGTAACTGGAATGAGAGGGCTCTGTAATGGCCTCGGACCTGCTATGTTTGGTGTAATATTCTACCTCTTTCATGTTGACTTAAATGAAGATCCTTCAAAAATAAGATCTGAACGTCCTATTAATTTGGGAGATAATGGTACCACAGGACAGATGCACGATTCTTTACAACCTGTGAGTTATGTTGTTATGCTTAATGGATACATTTGACACAAGCGCATTTTCTCGGGTGTCCTTGTCTTTTCTTTGATTATCAAGCTTTCTTTTCTTTAACATAGTGTTTACAGCATTGAATACAATAGTTGCTAAGAGGTCCAGAATGTAATAAGACAGACCTTTGCATTCCAATTTGCATTAGTAAGAATAAAGTCCCTCCCCTACTGTACTTCTTCCATCTCAAGAGAGGGAAGAGGAGACAAGAATATAACATATCAAAAGTTATAGTGAAAAAATGCTACTGATTTGAGGGAGGGAAAGAAAGAGAGAGAGAGAGTAATCAGAAAAATGACATACGGTAGCTTGTAACTTGCCTAAAGGACCAATAGCTACTTTGAACGTTATGTATATGTGCACTTTTATGCCCCCAAGACTGTATCCACATTGTATTTCAGGTTTATTGTTTCACTGTTTTAGCTTATTTCTGTTTCACAGTGTTGAAATATAATATTATAGGGTGTACCAGTATCCAGGTACAGGTTTGCAGTTACGTTTTGAAGCTGAAGTATTTCTGTCACTTAAGTTAACTGTTATATACGTGTTTTCTTGTGGCACACTATGCAAACACATTGGGACCAGTGCAGGGGCTTATTACACTATTGTACTGTAATGCCATCACATATGAATGACTTTGGCACTACTAAATATGACTCGTGCGTTGTTTTTTTTTTTTTTTTTTTTTTTTTTTTTTTTTACTATCATGCTAAATCTGTACTAATAATAAAACTGTAAGCCTGTTGTGTCTGTCTGTTTCAATGTGTTAATCTCCAAAGCTACTAAGTGAATTTTCGTAGTGTTTTCGTAGGTAACTTAGTTATAGCATGGGAAAACATATAAGCTTTATTTCATGAAAACTGTAACACAAAATAAGAAAAGACATTGTAATTTTAAGTTTTATCTAAAATTGTCAGCTCAGCTTAGTAGTTGGAATGTTTAATCATCATGGTGTAAATCACTAAAGAACCAGCAGATGGTGCTGTTAGTTTTGTAGTACACCAAAGCTCCAATAGATGGTGCTATTAGTTTTTCTTTTAACTCAGTAACAGATCGATATTCAGAAGTTTATATCACTGACAGAATTAAGCATCACTATCTTACCTTTATGGATACAGCTACAGCTACATACATACTTTACAAGCCACTCTACCGTGCATGGCAGAGGGTACCGTATTTACTCGAATCTAAGCCGCACCTGAAAAATTAGACTCGAAATCAAGAAAAAAAAATTTTCCCGAATCTAAGCTGCACCTGAAATTTGAGACTCGAAATTCAAGGGGAGAGAAAAGTTTTAGGCCGCACCTCCCGATCGAAACAAAGTTGGGCCATTGTAATATGAGACACAATTTAGGTCGAATGAATGACGATACAGCTACAGTAGGCTCGAGTCGTAAGCTTAGCAGTTAAGCTTTACTAGTTAGCCATTGCTATGCGTCACGCGCTCCGTCCGTGCATATACGGGTACCTTTCCTTTTTCACGTGCTTCGTCTGGTTTGAATTAATTGCTTATTTTGCTTTGATCTGGTAAGTGCCGTTCTGTTTGTTATAGGTGTTTGCATCACTCTAAGCTGAAAATGCATTACTGTACTGTGTCATGAATTGTTTGTCGCATTTTGATAATGAGTGTTTACGGCCTGTCCGTGCTAGCGGCATGGCTTGTTTTCGTGCGCGCTACCGCCGCTTACAATTAAAAAAGAGAGGAATTGTTTCATTAGCAAAACAATGGCAAGAGACTGCTATTTGTTGTTACTTACACTGCTGCTTACTTTGATAATGATCAACAAGAACCAAATAATATATTGCTTTTGATAGAAGACGTTCTGAACGAGAGTTTAGCGAAAATTTTTCTCCGTTTGAAAATCTTTGCAGACACCTCTTTAGTACATTACATTCTGCACAGAAATTAGTCATCTTAGATTTAAAAATCTAGTCAATTGTCGTGCTTCATTTCTGCCTGTATCACTATTAGGCATTAGAATAATACGAATATAAACATGACATGATGTGTATATTATTCCGCGTTTGCTGTTGTCTCACCCTAGTTTCGTAGTTTATTCGGCAGATAGGATTTAAATGAGATAGCAGCAAACACGAAAGAATACATGGCAAAATGTTTATATTCGTATTATTCTTATGGCGAAGAGAATACTGTATGTGATTCACAATTCATAAAAGTTCCTATTAGCAACCATCTCTTCTCACAGGTAGGAATAAATTCAGTACGTAGTGTTGGCCATATTGACAAACATCTCAAACAGTCTTGCCAGTCGGATTTTCGTAGTACATTGAAATGCTGCTACATTCAAAGATGAACGATACGGAATTTGTATTTACTTCGTTGGATAATGTATAAAATGCAGTGGTCGAAACTCGGGGCGGAGAAGAAGGCTTGTCTTCCACCCTTTTTTTTTTTTAATTTATTTACTGACGCGAAGATTTTGGCGCTAGTATTTATCTTTGTGCTGCAAAGCATGCCTATGCAGCGCTACACATATTCGACGGCAGAAGTCATTTGTGGCGGCACCTACCAACATTTTTCAGAACTTCCGCTTACTTTGCACTCGATTCTAAGCCGCAGGCGGTTTTTTGGATTACAAAAACCGGAAAAAAAGTGCGGCTTAGATTCGAGTAAATACGGTATCCAGTACCACTACTAGTCATTTCCTTTCCTGTGCCACTCACATATAGAGCAAGGGAGAAATGACTGTCTATATGCCACCATATGGGGCTTATCTTTGTGGTCCTTATGCGAAATGCTTGTTGGTGGCAGTAGAATCGTTCTGCAGTCAGCTTCAAATGCCAGTTCTCGAAATTTTCTCAATGCTGTTACTTGAAAAGAACTTCGCCTTCCCTCCAGGGACTCCCATTTGAGTTTCCCAAGCATCTCTATAACACTTGCATTTTGTTTGAAACTTTCAGTTATAAATCTAGCCACCCACCTCTGAATTGCTTCAATGTCTTCCTTTAATCTGACCTGTTACGGATTCCAAACACTCGAGCAGTACTCAAGATTAAGTCACAATAGTGTCCTATGTGGTCTCCTTTACAGATGAACCACACTTTCTCAATACACCGACATCGACCATTCGCCTTCTCTACCATAATCCTTGCATGCTCGTTCCATTTCATATTGCTCTGCAATGCTATGCCCAGATATTTAAACAATGTGGCTGTGTCAAGCAGGACACTACTAATGCTGTATCCAAATGTTACAGGTTTGCTTTTCCTCCTCATCCACATTAACTTACATTTTCTGCATTTAGAGCTAGTTGCCATTCATCACACCAGCTAGAAATTATATCTAAGTCATCTTGTATCCTCCTACAATCGCTCAACTTCGACACCACACGAACATTGAATTGTCTTGTCTAGGATATATGGATTTACTGAGTTTGGTTGGTGTATTAAAAACTTGAAATTGTGCTGCTGCTATCAATAGATTTTATTTATGTTCTTTGCTAGGAACAATGAACTTATTAAGTTTGCTTTGTAATTTGGGGTACCTATTCACTACATTTTGATTTAATTTTGTTCACAACTAAAAATGTGTAGAAAATGGTCAAGTATTTCTGAATATACCAGAAAGGCTAAAAGACTGAGGACTATGTGGTCTTAAGAATACACTGAAGATGGTGAGGTGAGACTTGCTGCTGCCCGGGAACATCAAGGTTTAGCTCGCTCTGTGGAAACTCCTTTTGAAATTGAAGTGCAGTGTAACTCTGATGATGAACATCATGCATTATCTCACTCCTCAAAACCCTCCACTCACAGAGTCTTAAATTTACTTCTCTCCAATGTGACCTCATAGAAGTGGAAATTTTGATGGGAAGTGGCACAGGCGAGTGAGTTTTTATACACTGAATCCTGCTTATTCCTAACGGTTTACCATTTCACTTTAAATGTATGTAGTTCCAGGTGGGCTTATGTTATGCCATGACCGTAAACAAAGCACAAGACCAGACACTACATATGGCAGGTGTGGACCTTAGTGTCCGTTGCTTTTGTCACAGTTAGCTCTACATGCCTCTCTCCCATGTTAAAGAAACATACAAGCATACTTATTCAAAACATTGTATTCAAAGAAGCTTTATAAGTTTTAAGTCAAAATAAATTGCATGTATACAAAGTTTCGGGCACACCTATAAATAAATACTCGGGAAATGCTGCGTTTATCAGTTACTGTAATTGTAAAACTGATGTCGTATTCATTTTCTAAAAGAACTCACCAGTATTTTTCTGGGAATAACATTTTATTTGCATGTCTTCAAATACAACATAAAGTTTCAGTCGTAAGGGAACAAAATATGGTGTTAAAACAAACAAAAAATAGGTAAAGAGTATTTCCAGAGTCTGTAAACGATATGTACGTGAGAATAGATCACTACTCACCACTAGAAGAGATGGTGAGCAGTGAACAGCCACGTAATGCCATCCAGTACTAATCATCTAAATCATGTTCTCCATCAGGACTTTGACTACCACTCATTGTGCCCTGAAATTTAGTTAGTTTGCATGTTCCGCGCATCATATTTGTGACTACTCATTATACTATTGAATATGTCACTCAATTTTAAAATATCGTATTTTCTCTTGAAAGCATGGCTACATGCTTTTCGTTGATGTAACTGGATTTTTACTTCAACCTTAATATACAGTAGATCAATGAAAATTACAAATTTTTGAAAACTAATATAATTAGAGAGATAAAAATAATCTGAACAAGCGGCAGCAGGAAAAAATATGAGTATAATTTTTTATTGATCCATTTAAAGTAACATACAATAAAGTTTGATGTAAAAACGAAAACAATCTGTTGCTGAGAAAATAATTTAATTGGATGGAAAAAATCTACTCACCAAGTGGCGGCAGAACATACACACAAAAGATTGTTGTAATTTGCAAGCTTTTTGGAGCCAGTGACTCCTTCTTCGGGCAGAAGGGTTGAAGGGGAAGGACAAAGGGTGAAGGAAAAGGACTGGAGAGGTCTAGGAAAAGGGGTAGATTTCGGGAAAGTCACCCAGAACTGAGGGTCAGGGAGACTTACCGTACGGGAAAGTTTGATGAACATAAACCGACCAATACTGCTATTATCTGTTAACAAATTCATGTATGGAATAGAAGTTGTCAGGTATAAGTGATTTCAATTTGGTTTTAAAACTATTTCAATTCTCTGCCTACATATTTCATTTACATGGTAGGAGGTCGGTTATTTTTATGGCTTCATACTTTCTTCCTTTCTATGGTAGAGTAAAATTAAGTTGTGAATGCTGGAGACTATCTTTGTTCCTAGTGTAATGTTTATGAATGCTGCTAGTATTTTCAAGTTGTGACTGGTGTTTCACAACAAGCTTCATAAAACAGTAAATATGTCGTGAGTGGGAATGGAAGTATGCAAAGTCAGCCAACTTTCTGATGCTTTCATCACCCTATTACACAAAGAGCAAATATTGCTTAATTCAAGAATTTGAGAAGCTATATAATATATGATTTTCATTTCAAATTCTTATAGTATATGCACACCCACAAATTTTGAATATTCAGTTTTACGAATTTCCTGTCTCTGTACTTTGTTGTTACATTGTGTCTTGTACAGAATTAAACAAACTGTATTTTTCTAACTTAAATGATAGGCTGTTTACTGAGAACTTTACTGAAGATCTCATTTTTTGTTCATTTTGCTGTTACACTTCTGTTGGGCTTTATGATGATGCAATCATCATCAACAAAGAGTACTATTCCTCCTTTATAATTTTAAGGTGAAAAGTTATTAACTGCAAGAAAAGGAGCACTCCCAGTATTGAACCCAGTCAACACCAGTACTTATAAGAAAATTCACCATGAAAACTGTGTAAACTATCTGATGTGACTTTTTGTTTCCTATTAGTTAAATATGAACTAAATTACTTACTCATTGTACCTCCAAAAGAAGATTGTGATTTGCACAATGGAATAACTTGGAGATATCACATAATATCTAAGTAGGTGGGATAGTGTTATTAACCTATTTTTAAATACACCGTGGTGACAAAAGTTATGAGATGCCTCCTGATATTGTGTCAGACCTCCTGTTGCCCAGCATAGTGCAGGAACTTGAGGTGGCTTGGGCTTGACAAGTCATCAGAAGTCCCCTGCAGAAATATTGAGTCATTCTGCCTCTGTAACCATCCATAATTGCAAAAGTGTTGCTGGTACAGGCTGTTTTGCATGAACTGACCTCTTGATTATGTGCCATAAATGGTCGATGGGATTCATGTTGGGTGATCTGGGTAGCCAAATCATTCACTGAGCAATTGTGTCCAATTAACATGGTGCATTGTCATCCATAAAAATTCCATTGCTGTTTGGGAACATGAAGTACATGAATGGCTGCAAATGGTCTCTCAAGTAGGTGAATAAAGGTCAATGATCAGCTCTTACCAACTGAAATTGTGAGTCATCTGACCAGGTTATGGTTTTCCAGTTGTGTAGGGTCCAACTGATATGATCACCAGCCCAGGAGAGGCACTGCAGGCGATGTCAGGATATTAGCAGAGGCATTCATGTCAGTTGTCTGCTGCCGCAGCACGTTAATGCAAATTTTGCTGCACTGTCCTAATGGATATGTTTGTTGTATGTCCCACATTGATTTCTGTGGTTATTTCACACTGTGTTGCTTGTCTGTTAGCATGGACAACTCTATGCAAATGCCGCTGCTCTCTATCATTAAATGAAGGCCGTTTGCCACTACTTTGTCCGTGGTGAGAGGTAATGTCTGAAATTTGGTATTCTTGGCACACTCTGGACACTGTGGGTATCAGAATAGTGCATTCCCTAACAATTTCTGAGATGGAATGTCCCACGCATCCAGCTCCAACTACCATTCCGCGTTCAGAGTCTGTTAATTCCTGTGATGCAGCCATAATCACATCATAAACCTTTTCACCTGAATCACTTGAGTACAGATGACAGCTCCGCCAATGCACTGCCCTTTTATACCTTGCATACGCGATACTACTGCCCTCTGTATTGTGCATATTGCTATCCCATGACTGTTGTCACCTCAATGTGTGTTCAGTGGAGAGGACATTCTGGAATCTAAATTGCGGCCAACTCAGAATTTCATATTTGCAGATGTGCCCAACTATTCGTAAGTACACTACCTTTACCAAAACATTTGAGAAGAAAGTTAACTGTGAGACAGATTGATAGTTTAATATCAGTCAAAGTTCGTATCTTAAAGAGAGGTCTAACGGTGGCATACATTGAATATAGAGTAGTAAGGAAAGTTGAGATATAATGTAAATAATTTAGCAGTAAAGGAGACCACTCCTGTAATAGTGAAGAGCAGAAGTGTTGAATTGTCGACAGGCACATGCAAAAGAAAATGAAAACTTTCTGTCTTCCGGAAGAAATCTTTTGGCTAGCTAGACTACGTGTATGACCACTCACACACACACACACACACACACACACACACACACACACACACACTCAGTTTTCTTTCTCTCTTGTTTGTGCCTGTCAATGACACAACGCTTCCGCTATTCGATGAGTGGTCTCCTTTACTTGTATATTGATGGCACATTTTAGTCAATCTGGAAAGATACATTGTGAAAGTGATAAATTACGTTAATGCCCAAGTACAGTAGCTGTAGTAGGGAAGAACATGGTGGTAATATGGGGTGTTCAGAAAGTCTCTCCACAGTGCCGTATGCCGCAGTGAATATACTGAAATGAAACTCAGTGAAATATAAGTTATTAATTTATTTAATATTCATTTTTACCTACAAATTTTCACATTAAATGCTGAAAGTGTCCCCCATGTTGTTGAATACACAATTCAATTCATCTAATCATGATTCCAAACACAAGTTGTAACATTTCTTCTGTAACAGAAGCAGTGAAAGAGGATATTGCAGTTTTCAATTCAACGATGGATTTTGGATGGTTTTTATAGACAGTTGCTTTCGCTGCAACCCAGAAGAAAGTCAGGTGTTGTTGTTGTTGTTGTCTTCAGTCTGGTTTGATGTAGCTCTCCATGCTACTCTATCCTGTGCAAGCTTCTTCATCTCCCAGTACTTACTGCAACCTACATCCTTCTGAATCTGCTTAGTGTATTCATCTCTTGGTCTCCCTCTATGATTTTTACCTTCCACGCCGCCCTCCAATGCTAAATTTGTGATCCCTTGATGCCTCAGAACATGTCCTACCAACCGGTCCCTTCTTCTTGTCAAGTTGTGCCACAAACTCCTCTTCTCCCCAATTCTATTCAATACCTCCTCATTAGTTATGTGATCTACCCATCTAATCTTCAGCATTCTTCTGTAGCACCACATTTCAAAAGCTTCTATTCTCTTCCTGTCCAAACTATTTATCGTCCATGTTTCACTTCCATACGTGGCTACACTCCATACAAATACTTTCAGAAACAACTTCCTGACACTTAAATCTATACTCAATGTTAACAAACTCCTCTTCTTCAGAAACTCTTTCCTTGCCATTGCAAGTCTACATTTTATATCCTCTCTACTTCGACTATCATCAGTTATTTTGCTCCCCAAATAGCAAAACTCCTTTACTACTTTAAGTGTCTCATTTCCTAATCTAATTCCCTCAGCATCACCCAACTTAATTCGACTACATTCCATTATCCTCGTTTTGCTTTTGTTGATGTTCATCTTATATTTTCCTTTCAAGACACTGTCCATTCCGTTCAACTGCTCTTCCAAGTCCTTTGCTGTCTCTGACAGAATTACAATGTCATCGGCGAACCTCAACGTTTTTATTTCTTCTCCATGGACTTTAATACCTACTCCAAATTTTTCTTTTGTTTCCTTTACTGCTTGCTCAATATACAGATTGAATAACATCAGGGACGGGCTACAACCCTGTCTCACTCCCTTCCCAACCGCTGCTTCCCTTTCATGCCCCTCGACTCTTATAACTGCCATCTGGTTTCTTTACAAATTGTAAATAGCCTTTCGCCCCCTGTATTTTGCCCCTGCCACCTTTAGAATTTGAAAGAGAGTAATCCAGTCAACATTATCAAAAGCTTTCTCTAAGTCTACAAATGCTAGAAATGTAGGTTTGCCTTTCCTTAATCTATTTTCTAATATTAGTCGTAGGGCCAGTATTGCCTCACGTGTTTCAACATTTCTGCGGAATCCAAACTGATCTTCGCCAAGGTCGACTTCTACCAGTTTTTCCATTCGCCTGTAAAGAATTCGCGTTAGTATTTTGCAGCTGTGACTTATTAAACTGATAGTTCGGTAATTTTCACATCTGTCAACACCTGCTTTCTTTGGGATTGGAATTATTATATTCTTCTTGAAGTCTGAGGGTATTTCGCCTGTCTCATGCATCTTGCTCACCAGATGGTAGAGTTTTGTCAGGACTGGCTCTCCCAAGGCCGTCAGTCGTTCTAATGGAATGTTGTCTACTCCCGGGGCCTTGTTTTGACTCAGGTCTTTCAGTGCTCTGTCAAACTCTTCACGCAGTATCATATCTCCCATTTCATCTTCATCTACATCCTCTTCCATTTCCATAATATTGTCCTCAAGTACATCGCCCTTGTATAGACCCTCTATGTACTCCTTCCACCTTTCTGCTTTCCCTTCTTTGCTTAGAACTGGGTCTCCATCTGAGCTCTTGATATTCATACAAGTGGTTCTCTTTTCTTCAAAGGTCTCTTTAATTTTCCTGTAGGCAGTATCTATCTTACCCCTAGTGAGATAACCCTCTACATCCTTACATTTGTCCTCTAGCTATCCCTGCTTAGCCATTTTGCACTTCCTGTCGATCTCATTTTTGAGACGTTTGTATTCCTTTTTGCCTGCTTCATTTACTGCGTTTTTATATTTTCTCCTTTCATCAATTAAATTCAATATTTCTTCTGTTATCCAAGGATTTCTAGCAGCCCTCGTCTTTTTACCTACTTTATCCTCTGCTGCCTTCACTACTTCATCCCTTAAAGCTACCCATTCTTCTTCTACTGTATTTCTGTCCCCCATTCCTGTCAATTGTTCCCTTATACTCTCCTTAAAGCTCTGTAGAACCTCTGGTTCTTTCAGTTTATCCAGGTCCCATCTCCTTAAATTCCCACCTTTTTGCAGTTTCTTAAGTTTTAATCTACAGTTCATAACCAATAGATTGTGGTCAGAGTCCACTTCTGCCCCTGGAAATGTCTTACAATTAAAAACCTGGTTCCTAAATCTCTGTCTTACCGTTATATAATCTATCTGATACCTTCTAGTATCTCCAGGCTTCTTCCATGTATACAACCTTCTTTTATGATTCTTGAACCAAGTGTTAGCTATGATTAAGTTATGCTCTGTTTAAAATTCTACCAGGCGGCTTCCTCTTTCATTTTTCTCCCCCAATCCATATTCACCCACTATGTTTCCTTCTCTCCCTTTTCCTACTCTCGAATTCCAGTCACCCATGACTATTAAATTTTTGTCTCCCTTCACTACCTGAATAATTTCTTTTATCTCGTCATACATTTCATCAATTTCTTCATCATCTGCAGAGTTAGTTGGCGTATAAACTTGTACTACAGTTGTAGGCATGGGCTTCGTGTCTATCTTGGCCACAATAATGCGTTCACTATGCTGTTTGTAGTAACTTACCCGCACCCCTATTTCCTTATTCATTATTAAACCTACTCCTGCATTACCCCTTTTTGATTTTGTATTTATAATCCTGTATTCACCTGACCAAAAGTCTTGTTCCTCTTGCCACCGAACTTCACTAATTCCCACTATATCTAACTTCAACCTATCCATTTCCCTTTTTAAATTTTCTAACCTATCTGCCCGATTAAGGGATCTGACATTCCACGCTCCGATCCATAGAACGCCAGTTTTCTCTCTCTTGATAACGACGTCCTCTTGAGTAGTCCTCGCCTGGAGATCCGAATGGGGGACTATTTTACCTCCGGAATATTTTACCCAAGAGGACGCTATCATCATTTAACCATACAGTAAAGCTGCATGCCCTCGGGAAAAATTACGGCTGTAGTTTCCCCTTGCTTTCAGCCATTCGCAGTACCAGCACAGCAAGGCCATTTTGGTTAGTGTTGCAAGACCAGATCAGTCAATCATCCAGACTGTTGCCCCTGCAACTACTGAAAAGGTTGCTGCCCCTCTTCACGAACCACACATTTGTCTGGCCTCTCAACAGATACCCCTCCATTGTGGTTGCACCTACGGTACGGCCATGTGTACCGCTGAGGCACGCAAGCCTCCCCACCAATGGCAAGGTCCATGGTTCATGGGGGTAGGAGGTGGTGTTAGGTCAGTTGAACGAAATTTTTGAACCATTGAAAATAATGTAGTCTCTTGCCATGATCAGTATTTTTCAGTTCTGCATGACTGTCACTTTGTACGGGAAAAGTTCTAATTTTTTCCTTACAGCTGTGTGGGCCGTTCCAACACTAACATCGATTTCCAGAACGAGTTTTCTTACTGACTTGTTCGGACTCATGGACATTTTATCAGAAATATCGAGTAGTTTATCCTCAGACAAAACGCTAGGACGACCACTTCCTGGTGCATCTGTCACTGAACCCATACTTCGAAATTTGCTAATCAAATCCCGCACAGTATCGCGATGTGGGAGTGTTGTCTCTGGGAAAACTGAATTAAATGTGTGATGAACTGAAACTGTGTATGTACCGCCACTTGTTCAAACCAAATGTTCTTCATTGGTGAGCATTTTAACAATGACAAAAACGAAACAAAGGAACTGAACTTAAACGTTCACGTCAACACGTAACGACACACACCAACGTTACTACTGACGCTGGCTGAGATAAACGAAACAGTGGAATGTTGGGAGAGTCTACTTGAAGGGAAGTAACCCAGGAAGGTGAACAATCATATGGCACGAGCGGCTGTCAATCATACGACACTGCGGAGAGACTTTTTGAACATCCCGTATTTTACGGAAAATTCTATCAACCTGATGATAATTTTTCAAAAAATTATTGTTTTTCTTACTTCCTTGGAAGAAATAATTGGTGTCAAATTGACTGAAAGTTTTTGGTTCTCATCATCAATCACTATAATACTTTTTTCCCTTTTGAGCTCACCATATCAAGTTTCTTTGTTATGTTTTGACAGTGGCTGTTACAGTAGATTGCTAGTTGTTTGTTTTCATTTACCATTTGATCATTATTTTTAATTACCAGGTCACCTCTTCCTTTCCAAGTTTCTCTTCCACCTGTATGCGATATTATCTTGATTTTATTTTCAGAATTATTTATTTCTGACATAACAAGCAAGGTTTATAAATTATGCTTCTCGATAAAGAACAATACCTTCTGTAATATGAAAGCAGATGAACATCTGTGATTATCCCAGCCATTTTCTATAGATCTCTCTTCCTGTTGCATGATACTGTAATGTCTTTTGTTATCCCAGATATCACTGATACCATATTTCACAGTTCTCATTGGGAATCAGCTTTTAAAGGCAGAGAGAAATGTACTTTGAAGTGCATTAAATCTCCATTCGTTTCCACTTTCAGTTCATTGCATCCATGAAATACACGGTGTCCTGCGATCGTGAGGAAAGTTTGCTTCGTTCCGGACACCCATCCGTTGTTCTCCCTTCCGGACACCCATCCATTGTTTTCCTGCACTGATGTGATCAGGCGTGGTGTTTGTGTGAAACTGTTATGCAAACGCCATTATCACAGTCACCGGTTAATAGACATTGCAATGGAATTTCATTTTTTTCACTTGTTCGTATACTTTTTAATGTAGGATAAATACATTTTCAGCAAAGATGTACCTTATCAAATCATGCCACCACACTATCACAATGGTCTACACCCTGGGCCCACATCATCATGTATGTAGAGAAGGCTTGTCAGCCATGGAAGTTGCTGAACATGCACGCCAGAGTCAAAGTAATGTGGTGCGAACGTGCTGTCAGTTCCAGTTGGCAGGAAGTGTTGAGGACTTACACCACGCAAGCCATCCACATTGGACAGGTGCATGGGATGATCGATATCTACAATCTTCGAGTCAAGCTAACTTTGAGCTGAATGCTCCAGAACTGAATTCGGCATTCGAAGAGGCTACAAGATGCCACGTATTGTATCAAACAGTTATGAAAAAGTTGCAGATGGGTACAAAATCGTGCAGATTGGATGCCCCAGGGTTGGCCTTATATGTTTTTTACAAACGAAAATCAAATCAGTTTGTACACTGATAATCGTAGACAATGTGTTTGGAGACAACCCAGTCATATCAAATGCCTCCAACAGTGTGTCCCACATGTGGAACAAGGTGTTGTGGAGTGATGGTCTGGGGTGGCATTACATGGGGCCATCGTACACGTCTCATGATTGTAGAGGGCAGTCTCACAGCTCTGCTGTACAGGAACAAGATTCAGCAACCAATAGTGGGACTGTATAGCCAACATTTTGGTGACAATTTTGTCTTGATGGATGCTAACTTGTGCGCTTGCTATGCTGTTTTCATGTACATGTTCCTTGAGCATGCTATGATCACTAGAATGGAGTAGCCTGCCTGTTCCCCTGAAATTAACCCATTTGAACATGTGTGGGATCAATTGAAATGAACTTTGGTCATTGACAATGACCGCATGCTCTGTGAGACTTACACGGAATCCCTATTGAAGAGTGGGACAGTTCGACCAGAGCTGGCTTGATGATCTCATTGATGGTATGCCACAACAGATACAGGGATGCATCCAAGCAAGGGGACATTCCACCACATATTAACATTGCTCAGGAATGCTGTGAACACCTCTCCCCCCCCCCCTTTCCAATGAAAAAATGAAAAAATATTATTTTAATGTTTAACAAATGCTTGCTTTTTTTATTTGTGATCTGGGCACATTACGAATGAATGCCTCAGAGACAATTTTTCTTTCGTGTGCTTTCAAAATAAAGGGGTGATGCAAAACTTTTGCTGATATATTTTTCTCAAACTTACTATTTTTCATTCTGTATTTTCCATCAAAGTGTTTTGTAAGCAGTATCAGTCTCCAAAATGAATACTTCTAGTCAAAAGTGTTGTAACTGTGTACTTTCATTCTCTACATTATAGGAAAGAGATAAATACGTGCAACCTGAAAAATGTTATCAAAATAACAGATAGCTTAAAAAATTCAAAATTTTCATGGTTCAGAGACTGAAATCATGATATAGTGTCACATGGTAAGAGCTGAAATCATAATTGTGTTGTGCTACAGATGTTTTTAATGAAGCCTTCACATCATAAAGTGTAGAAATATGTACTATGACTTCCTTTTCTTGACCGTTATCCCATATCTTCACAGGGTTAGCGCGTTAAATTTTTTTATTTGGCAGAGTTAATGAAAGAGGGTGGCTGGATGGCCTTCCTGTCGCACCTCCTCCCCCCCCACCCCCCGCTTCCGCTTTGTCCCTCTGGGACAGAATTTGCGTACCCCAGCAGTCTGTGCATAGTGTCATCCCATGTAAAAGTGTACAAACATTTTCTAAATGTTTCTTAATCACGTAAGTGAGGCAGAATGTGAACCTGGTATTCACATAGTCAAATGTGGGAAACAGCCTAAAAACCACATCCAGGCTAGCCAGCACACTCGTCCTCATCGTTAACCCGCTTGGCAGATTCGATCCAGGACCAGCATGCCTCTTTGAATCGTGGGAGCAGTGTGCTAATGCACAAAACTATCCGAGCAGATCAGAAATATGTACTATGATAGTCGTAACATATTCAGAATCTAGTTCTTTTTACAGTGCATCTGATCTTACGTTATGTTTGTAAAATATCTATTTAAATACATTTTTCTTTCTTTTCATTTCAGTTGGTTCCTGGTCCACCATTTGTTTTTGGTTCCTTTTTGGTGATCTGTGCTTTGCTGGTAGCAGTTTTCATTCCTGAAGGCAACTCTATGGGTTCCAACCTTCGAACTAATTCACGGAGACAATCTGGTAAGAAAATTATCATAATTGACATTGTTTCATCTAAGAGTATAATTTTTGAAATTGTGTTGCAGAATACATATGTGTGACATTAAACTTGAGAATCTGTTTCATAAAATATCTTTTAAAAGCTTTTATGAAGTAATTAGCAAAGACATTTATTAATATAAACATCCATAATTATGGGGCCTTAGGAAAGCCAGCACTTAAAGATAGCTGGAAAATTGAGAAAATGAGATCACTGGTCATGTACTGCTGATTTTGTAGTGTATATCCTCCACCTGTTTGTAAAACAAATGACAAATGGTATGCAAAAATATGCCATCATATCTTTCATTTGTATTTGATTATAAATGTTGAATGTTGCCATCTTGCTCATCAGATTGGGCTAGGATTTTTTATCTGTTCCAATGTAAATACACCAGCAATGCGTCAAATGTTTAGGATAAATTAAAAATAAAAAGAAAGAGAAATAGAAGTGTAGTGCAGTTGTAGAAGACAATGATTAGTCTGGACTGGGAGAGGGAAAGAAAACTTTGAAGTAAAACAGAAATGAGGGCAATAGATAATAGCAGGGGAAATTAAAGTAGCAGATAATTTCATCTCTTACTGCGACAACAATCACAAAAGCATTTTGAACTGCAGTTATCAGTTCTGAGCACCTAGTAGTTATGATCACGAGTGCAGCTCGTGGTTTCCATACTGGGGAAGGCTGAAACATTATTGATTGGAACTAACCTAGACCTCAGGCTAATCTACAGATCAGTCTGTCACCACAACCAAGATTGCAGGGGAGGGGGGACAATATTACACTCTAGCCATATGTTTACATACTGTATCTTCTTTCCATTTCATAATCAACAACTAACTAACATCAAAATCTACCTCCAAATAAAATCTCTAGGTAGCTCATTTATCCCTCAACATCACATTTTGTGACATTTTACCACAAGAAATTGTACTAAAAGACGTGTTTTTAAGAGATATTTAATGTGGCGTATGTTAGCTTCGCTACATGCTTAATGTATTTTCATTTCTAAACTTCAGACACTTTATGTTTTGTGCACTGAAACTGTGGTGTTTATGAGTTCACATGATGAAACAGTGATGTTTACATGTTGTCAAGGATCTTATGCTGTGATTAACTGACATGAGTAACCCGAGCAATTGCCATGGTAATTTGTGTAACATATTTGTTATATTTATACATGTGTGTTACAATAATTGCATTTTAAGTGATATAGCAAACCAACAACTCAGCTGCAGAGTACAATGCTCTCTTAAAATTGTGTGTATACCCTTTCTTGGCTGTACTTTCTACATGTGGGGCTTCCGAGGCCGCATGCCTAGTTCCCTTCAGAAATTTTTAAAAGACTGAGATACGTGTGGGCTCTATCTTGTCGGACATCTTTATTCAGGAAACCGGTGTGCCTCAGGGTTCCGTCCTGAGTGTTGTCCTCTTTGCCATTGACATAAACCCTATAATGGCCTGTCTCCTGCCGGGCATCTCCGGCTCCCTTTTCGTTAACAATTTTGCCATATTGCAGTTCTCCATGGACTTGCTCTTATTGAGTGGCGTTACCAGCTATGTCTTGATCGTCTTTATTCATGGATCATCAACAGTGGCACCCATTTTTCCACTGACAAAACCATTTGTATGAATTTCTGGTGCATAACTGGTTTCTTCCACCATCTTTACATCTTGGGCCTGTTGCTCTTCTGTTCATTGAAACTATGAAATTCCTGGGGCTCCTGCTCGATGGGAAATTTTCTTGGTCCACCCACGTGTCTTACCTGGCAGCCCGCTGTACGCAGTCCCTCAGTGTCCTGCGTGTCATCAATGTTACTTCCTGGGCAGCAGATCAAACCACCCTCCTCCATTTGTACCGGTCCTTTGTGTGTTCGAAACTAGACTATGGGTGCTTTGTTTATGCATCTGCAAGTCCGTCCCTCTTATGCCATCTCAATACTATCCACCATTGTGGCATCCGTTTGGCCACTGGCGCCTTTTACACTAGCCCGGTTGAGAGCCTGTCTGCAGAAGCTGCCGAACTACTGCTGTCCTACCACCGTTACTTTCTCCTCAGCAGATGTGCATGCCATTTGACTGCAATGTGTGGCCATCCATTCTATGCCTCCTTGCTTGATGACTCCTTTGATTGCCAGTATGGGGCATGTCTCTCTTCTTTGTTACTTCCTGGAGTTCAGTTTCGGCTCTTGCTCCGGCAGCTTAACTTCACGTTCCTGCAGCTTTCCTGGTGGGTGTAAACCCTTCACCACCTTGGCTTTGTGGGGCAGCCGGTGTTCATTTTGGCCTTCATTTGCTTCCTAAGGAAAGTACTCCAGCCTCGCTCTGTCGCCTTCAGTTTAACAACCTCCACACAGAATTTCGCGATAGTACCTTTGTGTACACTGATGCCTCTCGAACTGACCGTGGTGTCGGGTGTGCCTTTGTCATTGACACTTACGCTTCTACATCGCTGCTCGGTATTTACAGCAGAGCTCTTCGCGCCCTGTATCAGGCCATGCAGTACATCCGACAACACAGGATATTCAATTGTGTCATTGCTCCAACTGTCACAGTGCCCTTCAAAGCCTCTGTGCACTGTACACCATTCATCCCTTAGTGCAACGGGTCCAGGAAAGCTGTCACTTGCTCACTCTTGATAGAGCCACTGTGATGTTTACATGGGTTCCTGGTTATGTTGGTCTGAGAGGAAACAAGGCCGTTGACGCTGCAGCTGAGGCTGCAGTCCTCGTACCTCAGCCCGTTAGTTCGTACATTCACTCTGATGATGTTGCCGTCTGTCAGTAAGTGGTATCACTTTGGCATCACCACTGGACCTCCCTTCACGGGAACAAGCTCTGGGTTATTAAGCCTCTCCCAGCAGCTTGGATGACCCCCTTAGCTAGGTTGCATATCGGACACTGTCTTCTTACCCATTGCCATTTATTGAGTGGCGCTCCCCCACCACTTTATACTGAGTGTGCTTAACCTTTGACGGTCCACCATTTCCTCAGGGAATGCCCATTGTTTAACCATTTACGTTCTTGTTTGTGTTTACATCGTAGCAATACGGCAAAGGCTATTTAATTTTTAGTTCATGGCCTCCGTTTCTCTGTAGCATATTTTATAGACCTTTTTCCACATCCATGTTTTTAGCTGTCTTCTCTTCCGCCAGTTTGGATTAAAATGTAGTCATTTTTAACTCCTCTCTTTGTCTTTGTGTTCTACAGTTCTGACATGGGTGCTTATGACCCTAATTGTTTTTGTGCCCTAAAACAAAACAAACTAACAAACAAATCCTTTCTTGGATTTACACAGTTTTTATTCTTGATGCATGTTTACATCGGGTCTGGATGCACCAAGTTCCTTCAGTTTCATCCTAACTCCACATTCTACAATTTTACCTAATACATTGCACACTGAATTATGTTGTGTTGTTTTCGAACTTAGGTATGCTGCTGTTATTCACAAGAAAGTAAAACTCACTAAATTCATACATAGGACACTCACAAAAATAAACTTGCCAATAACACATTACCCACAGTCAGCCAGCTAGGAAACTAAAGTGACGGGACATATTTCGGCAAGGGGTATGTTTCATGTACTTTTTCCTCTAATCATATGTGAAACTCTCACTATATGGTGATACTTTGTTACCGTACTCCATTGCACTCTGGCAAGACCTTTGCAAACTTATTCGAATAGTGGTGTTCATTCCCTTTTGATGTAAGCAGTGGAACATCAAAATTGTGTGCAGGTTGGTAGGAGAACCTTAGGCTGAAACACAAGAGCCTTCAGGTTGCTGATAAGAGCTGTACTCTGAGGAAGCCACGCCCCCAAACCTCTGCTACGTTGAGCTAAGCAGGATTTCAAGGCATAGCCTTAAGACTAGCTACTACCTGTTTGAAAAACGTTGTGTGATATTACATACAAACAGTTCCAAAAACGTTGACTGATATTATTTAAATCCATGTAGGAATATGTGAAATACATTGTGATAATGGAAATTCTGTAATGCATTGTTTAGAAATTTATTTTAATGTATATTTTTGGGTGGCTCCACCTCAGAGCCTTTAATTACAAGCTGTACCTGCCTCAGACTGGCTAAAACTATATACTGCAGATAGTGACATAAGGTTCTCATAGAGTTGTCAACATACAGCAATTTCTGGCACACAATCAGTCACCATCCAACCATCCTCAGAGACCAGACATTTGTCCTTCGTCCTCTGTGCTCTTCCCTTGTAATTTCTTGAGAAATAACAATACCACTTGCCTCTCAAGTGTTTAGTTATCTGTCCTCCTTTTCTGATTCTCCATCAAAAAATTGTATTTAAATATAAAATCACTTCAGAGTTATGCAGTGAAAGTTCTTCAAATTTAAATGCAAATGAAAATACTTAGTATTTATTTTCATACATTTCTTACATAAACTCTCCGAAATTTCTTTTTGAACTTAATCCACATCATTCTTTGAGTCATCTGCAAGATCATATTCCGAAAAATCAGTTTCACTATCATCAGACACTTGAAGTAACTCTCAAACAGTTTTGTCATTGTGCAAGCAACACGTAGCTAAGTTGATGAAACTGAACCTGTATGCCAAAAACATGTTGCACCAAAAATCTCCACAACAAAAGAAATATACCATACATTCTTCTTCAGCATGCCTGCACCACATAGTGCCCAATGTTTGAAATCTGGTACCTACTGAGAAGTTCAGTGTAGAGGGAACAGAAAGAACACATACAGGGATGTAGGGGAATATCAGGATGGCTTTTTTTGTAAAATTACGAGTGATAGGCTTTCAGGCAGCTTCTACTTGTAGAAGCATAGGTACCAAAGCACTTTGCTGTATATACATAGATGCAAAGTGTGTCCCAGTTCCGTAAGGACAGCTTCAGTGAAATTCCAAACTGCAATGCTATTTTGTCGTAAGTTGTGGCACTGTGATCCTTGAAGTTTCAACAACAGTCATGTAGAATGTAAAATGCTGCAGCAGGCATCACGGCCACGAATGTAACAGCTCATGTCGGACACTTGTAAGACAGTGGCAGTGGAGCAGCAAGGCAACATCAAACTTTGCTTTAAGTTTTGTGTTTGAGGGTGAGAATACGTCAAATCTGACCCACATACCGAGAGGCAGGTTTGTGCTCTCTGTTCCACAACCCCCCAGTCCACAAAATGATGATTTTATGTGATTTTTTGGCCAGCAAATGAATTACAGTCCTGGATCAGCCACTGTATTCACCAGATTAGACCACAGCCTACTTTTGGTTGTTCCCAAAATTGAAGTTTGCAAGTAAGAACACTGTTGCAGTGCAATTAAGGACATCCAAGAAAGCTGTACTGCTAAATGCAGTTCCAAGGAAGGACTACAGTGACTGTTTCAGAACACTTGTAAAAAAAATTTGAGCTGTGTATTGATTCAGGGGGAAAGTATTTTAAATGAAAACAGTGACTTTGTAAACATAATCCATGAGTTTTATTTTTCATAGCCACAGTCGTAACAGACCTGGGACACACTGTGTATTTGCAGTGTAGATTTAAAATTTCCATTAAAACTAAGATTGTTCAGTTTGTCCTTCATTTTGACTCGTTTTTTGTTCTTCTGTCTTCTTCATCATTAGCCATTTAGTCAGTATTTTCAGGCCTATGAATGAGGCTTCACACAAGTTGAAATTCAGCTATGTCAAATGTCGCTTGATTGAGAACTTTCATTATATACTCATTGATGTCTGATGTTGACTTATGAAGAATAACTTGTGAAAAATAGACATAGGCGAATATGCATATTCATGTTTTCGTGGCATAAAGACTGTTCCATAAATTTTCGGGCGTCCAGCCACATAAATTCAGATTCTTCTTCTAATATTTTGGCTGAATACCATCCAGCCATCTTCAGAGTGAGCCGAGGTGACTAACGCTCCAATACTTGCTCCGTCCTTGCGTATACACAGTGGTTCTGTCCTCGAGTTTAAAAGGACGGAGCAAGTGCTGGGGCGTTAGTCACCTCGGCTCACTCTGAAGATGGCTGGATGGTATTCAGCTGAAATATTATAAGAAGAAGCTGAATTTATGTGGCTGCACACCCAAAATTTTATGGAATAGTTGAATATGGCTGAATACTTGAGGAAAGCAGCACGTTTGAACTTCTGTAAGAGCTCTTCAGTGCCCTGTGATAACTTTCTCTGTCTACAATCTCATTCAACTTACAGTCATTGAGAACAAAACACATGCATTGCCAAGAGGAAATTATTGTATACCTAGCAGAATTTTCTACAGTAGTTCATTCAAGCAGACATTAAATTTCCTTATCGAATGCCTCCTTCCATACAACAGGAATAGGATATGGCAATGGACAGAAATGAGTATGTTCTTTAATGCTGGATTTGTATTTGAAGCTGTTCACCATCACTGGTTGATCAGAATGTACTTTTTTTATTCATTCAACATATCCTTCAAAATTTCTTCACTGATATCCCTGTCCTCTCCTTTAATGGATCAGCTAAACTTGACATTTTTGTCCTTAATCGTGGTAGTTGAAATACCTAGTTGCTAATAAAAGATCTTGCTTTGTTAGATATGAGAGACGGTACATGTCGGAACTTGGCTATTCCTCGATGGTTTTTGGAAAAGTCGTACCAGTTAAGGCTACTGTACTTGGACCCAGTATGATCATGATATCTTGTTCATTTCTTACAGCACTTAAGTGTATCAGGGGCTGCAGTTCATGCTTAATTGCAGTGCTCCTTGTGTCAACAGTGCCAATCATGAGGATGTTTATACCAGGCATAATGACTTGTGCCTTCTTAAGTAGAACACTCTCCATAATTGTAATTAAAAGTACACATACGCCAGTACTGCCATCTACCAAAGATTGTACTTTCATTCCAATGGATTCTAACGTAACAGTCGGATACACAACGTTATTCATGAATTCTTCAGGGGCTACTTTGCCAGTAGGGTTTTACATATCTGCTTTGAGTGAAGCATGAGTCACAATGAGCACACACATCTTTGTTGCCATCAGTTTGGAGCGTTTTATCCAGACTGGCAAATTTGTCTGCAGTACATAATTCAAGCATACATTCAGTTTACTTATTAAATGGCTCCTTCATTACAAAATTCCTATGCATGAGTGAATGGACCTCAGTTGTGCATATGGCCTCATGGCAGTAATAATGTGATACTCTTTCAAGACTGCTTTTATCTTTCTTGTAATAATCGATTACACTATTTGAGTGATGTCAGTGATCACTGCTTTTGGACAAGTTTGAACTTAGAATTAATGTCAGATTTGGACCTGCATAATAATGATTCATTATTTAAACATTTTTCTGTGATGAAAGCCTGCTCAATACTCCCACTTTCCTACTTGTAAACTTCATCAAAGTCTACCTTCACTTCTTGGGTAGCAAGAGACTCTAAATTTGACCTGCTTAATAAGATTCCCAAATATGCCAAAAATGTCCACATTCATTCCTTCTTAAACAGTGTTGGCATTTTGCCCTCTATAGTCCTTATTTTTTATGTTGTTACTTATTTGCTTAATGTTATTGACTAGTATAATTTCATGTACCACATTTGCTAACTCAACCAGAGTGGGGACCAATTGTTAGAGTACATGATGTCTGGTTTCATCATTCCGATAGCTGAGTGGTCAGCGTGACAAAATGTCAATCCTAAAGGCCCGGGTTCGATTCCCGGCTGGGTCGGAGATTTTTCTCCGCTCAGGGACTGGGTGTTGTGTTGTCCTAATCATCGTCATTTCATCCCCATTGACGCGCAAGTCGTCAAAGTGGCGTCAAACCGAAAGACTTGCACCAGGTAGTAGCTACCTGCTATCTGTCTTTGTGCCAAGTTAGTTGGAGGAGAACTTTTTCCATGTCCTGTAAGCTCTGTTTTCAGATGTAGTCCCAATGACAAATAATTTCCATACTTTTGTTTCTTGAAGTTTTCCCAGTGGATTGAATATTCCATCATCTTTTGTGCACGCATCAGGGATATTATCAATTCTTGTTCTAATATTTTTGCTGACAACCTTACAGCCATTCTCCGTGTAAGACACTTGCAAGATTTGTAAATCACTTTGGATTTCAGCTTTTGAAACCAAATTCCTTGCTGCTCTTTATTCACTGTCATAGCTTGCAGTAGGGGGTCTTCTTTTTGATCAATATTATTTACTTCTGCATGCAAATCATTTGACAACTCATTAAACGATGTAAGTACTAGAGCTTCCATTTCAGTTTTTCACAATTCGCTACACTCGGGTTGAACAGTACCTACATCAAGAGATATTTTAGTAGTTCTTCATACTTCTCAAGAAGATTCAGGTTGTGCAAATTTAGCTTAAAGATATTGATATTCTCTCACTAATCAGGCGCTTTCTTAAGGTAGCTACCTCAGATGTCATTGTCCTTTTTATATTATTCTTTCCTCAGTATCTAACTTATTCTCTTTACAATCTTTCTTTGTGGTAGTAATTTTAGAATTGATGTTTTGTTCTGATTTTTCTAGATAAAATTTCTGTGAAATTGCAGTTAAAGAGTTTACTTCATTCATTTCTCATTTTAAATCAGCAGATTTTCATCATTCTGTTCTAGCAATGTCGTTGGAATTTGTCTTGCAACGTGGAGTGGCCACACAGTTTGAGGTGCCATGTCACGGATTGCGTGGCCCCTCCCGCTGGAGGTTCGAGTCCTCCCTCGGGGTGTGTGTGTGTGTGTGTGTGTGTGTGTGTGTGTGTGTGTGTGTGTGTGTTGTTCTTAGCATATGTTAATTTAAGTAGTGTGTAAGCCTAGGGACCAATTACCTCTGCAGTTTGGTCTTTAGTGTCAGTGATGGGCTAAATGGCTTTCACACATTTAGAAAATTATTGGATATACTGTTGTTCATTCTTTACCTTTCTGCAAGATAATGTTACTGACACACTATGAAAGAAAATAATTTTGAGGAGAAAACTTTTCAAGAGAATGTTTATCAAACGATCTGTGAAGCAGGCAGCAGTTTCATTGGTGAATAATCCCATATTCATAAAAAATAATTCAAAGGAAATGTGACTACATCATATTGGGTAGAGTGGCAAGAATGAACATTTGGTTGTGGGCTGTGTAGTAACTGGTTGTCACAAATGGAAACCCTTTGTCGTATCACTGTTCAAGGATAAAGTCCACAAACATATACAAGTACTTGCAGATTGAAGAGTCTAATTGGTTGCCTCTAACTCTGTTGTTGCCGGACACAGTACTCTTCTTGCTACTTGCCATGGACTAGGTGTTGACTGGAACTTAGCCTGGCATAGAACTGCCCTCGTGTCCATGTGTTGGCATATTTTGAGACAGGCTGCCATCAGTGGTGCAGAGAACTTACGTAGATGTTTCTTGCTACTTCATTCTCACTGGTGTGGCCAGCGATGTTCCAATAGCAAGGATCATCTTTGTGGTCTTGATAGCTGGTGCCAACACTCCTATTAACTACACCACAAACAGTAGTACAGAAGAAATATGATAGTTGTGTTGGTATGGCAATGGAAATTTCTTTTAGTCTAGCAGCAGCAAAATCTTCAGTTTCACCATTTAATACTTTGGAAATAGGGATTTGTTTATTCAGAAGTCCAAGTTCCTGTACCATATTTATTGTTTCATCTCATTTCAGTGATGGAATCACTGTGACAGACAGTTCTTACTGAAAACAGCTGTAAATTTGTGTCTGTAATCTAGGAATCACTGTCAATCTGTGCTTTATATAGGTCTTACAGTGTTGTTATTGAGAGCCCTTTACTCATTTACAGCATAGTATACAATAAATGGTCTTATATTTTGTATAACTCCCTGTGAATTGCAGTAGTTTGAATTCACAGTTGCAAGTAATAATATAATACTTTTATTGACTCTTTATTCCAGTAATTCCTTTAATAAAGAAAAATTTTTCATCATAGTGTTTAGTACTGCCATCATAGTCTGTAACATTGCAGACACTGTTCTTAAGTTCATGTGTGTGCCCTTTCATTTGGTTTATTTTACAAGGGGCTACACTGAATAGAAGCAGTAGAAGATGTAGACCCTACGTTACTCCTATTTTTAAAAAAGCACTCATATTTAAAACACAGAAGTTAATCATTATTACCATATCAACCTTCGGGTTTCTACTTTTTGGATATAATGACAAAATTTAATTTTTTTCCAGGTCTCTCAATGGAGGTGCATTATGAAGTAGAGCGTAGCAAAAAGCACGATGGAGTGAGTCCTCTGTCACCACTTGTTGACAATTCTGCCATCCTGTAGCATAAGTGAAAGAAAAAGATGATGGCTTTGGTGCAAGGACTAGTACTGTTTCTTTGATTTTACAGAAGATAAATTGTTTGTCTGTTTCCAAACACATAAAATTTTGTTGTATCACTATCCTGTGTACAGTATTCGTATTGAATACTACACTACATGTTAATTGTAATTCTTTTATGTCTTGTTTGTGTAAAAATAATGAATACATATTGTGTTCATTATACCAAGGAAATGTTTTATGGCAAATAACTGTTGTAAGAAAACTTTCAAGAACTGTTTATTAGCCCTGACATGGTGAGTCTACTTACAACAAAGTTGTTACGTGAATTCTGTGGTTGACTCTGAGTGAATTGGACTGACCGATTGGCTCTCTATACAATACATGAGAAATTTTCCTGCCTATTGAAGAAAGTCAAATCACTTTGATTCAAGTGGAGTCATGTGGTCTTTGCACCAAAGTGTTTTTTAATGTGTATTAAACAAAGTAGCTGGTGTGCATGAAACTATTTCTACTGTGGTGTACATACTGAAGTTAGGTGTAATGTTCCACAAAAAAGTGAAAATTTCAGGTTTTGTGTTGGGACTTGCACAGAAAGTAAAAATGGATGATATTGTATGTAATATGTTCTGAGCACAGTATTGTGTAGTACAAAATGATGTTTGAGCAGAAATTCAGAGTGGTTTTAATGATCCCTGTACTTCTTTTTCTTTGTTTGTTGTTGTTGTTGTTGAAGTTGTTGTTGTTGTGGATGTTGTTATTACTGTTGTTGTTGGCTTGAGTCCAATTTAAAAAAAAATAATGTTATTTACGGTCTGTCTGAACCTGTTGTTACTGTGAAAGTACTTACCTCCTCATTTTCCCTCTGGAGAGGAGAACTGAAGTTACTGATTGCAACCCACAGAACAGATATAATGTGCAGTTCAGGTGGCAGGTTCTATATACACCATTTAAATACTGTTAATAGTTTGGTGTGTTTGTTTCAGGTATGAAAGAAATGTCAGACAAGTGTGCACAACAGTAAATGCTAATAGTCATTCAGTATTTAAATGATATGAGAGTGGTGATGTGTAGGTGGATGTCCCTAAATTAGATGAGTTTAGTTTGCGATAATACTACCACCAAAGCTGTTATTGTACTTACTGCAATATATTTATCTTATTTGTTGTGTTAGAAGAGGACTCTTCCATTGTACGTACAAGAAAATGATAAAGTAGTGAGCGATATCACAAGATGTGTCTATGTAGTAAAATTGTAGTTAAAAAGCTGCAGTGATTTGAAAAGAATGGGAATTTGATGGAATGAAACTGGGAGAAAAAGAGCATTTAGTATCTCAGATTGGGCTTTAATCCAGGTATAATAAGAAACAAATCATTTTGAGACTGATTTACTAGTTTTATAATTGATTGTATTATACGTTACCGCTTTCAGTAAAACGTATTGTAAGACGATTTTACATATGAAGACACTGTGGTATTGATTGCATTTATTGTTCAGTAAGGAAATAAAAATTGGCATCCTGGGAATAAATAACTGCCTAATATTTCTTTGCACTAATTTTTCTTAATGTGGCATGATGTGCTCATTTGTTTAGCATCGTGTTTCCACCAACCATCTAATTACTTTTTGTGTTGTAAATATTAGTCATAGGCATTGTTTGCATAAAATTATGTAATGCAAGGTTTGTCAACAGTCTAAGACTTGACACAGTTCAGGAGCATTATACTTAGGAGGAAGCACATAATAGCACTTCAGTGTGGCATCCATTTATAATAAGGTGTTAATTTGCTAGACATTGTATTCTGTCAGCCATATCTTACAAGGAGGCCTCTGTTCTAAAATCATCTTCACTTTTATTCAAGTTAATTATTTGTACCTATAAGCAACCTGGAAATAAACAAGGAGTTGGCAGTAGCCTAAAATGTAAAAAGAGGTAGGTTCTACTGTTATTGCACACCCATCACTTTATTGTGACTCTGTTGTGGAATATAATGGATACAGTGTAAGTACAAAAAGTAAGCACCAATAGAAGAAAGAAAAATGTCATATTAAGGAAAATACATTTTATGTGTTATATGTTGAAATTTTCTTTTTTGTGTTAGCACTTACTGTTACAGTGTATCAGTTGTAAGTCTCTAAGAAACAGTGTTTGTGAGCAACTAAAGTGACATAATACTGATGAAATGTTGAACCAAAAATATCTTCAGCCATCTATGTTTCCAATTTTATTTTATTTTTACTATCAGTGTTGGCGTTACACTGAACTATGTGTAGGAAGATTCCCACCTCTTGTACAAACAAAATAGGGGCCATAATACACTCACTGGTATCCATAGAATTCTTTTTAACAAAGTGATCCCTTTGATCACCACTCCCAAATTCATGTTGTCTGGCCTGTATTTCAATTGTACAATCGATGGTATACTTCTACATGTTGGTCAGGGGGCCTGATGATGGCATAGTGTAATGCTGAAAGTGGTAGCAAAAATAAAATAAAATTGGAAATATAGACAACGGAAGATGCTTTTGATTTGACATTTTATATTGAACAGCTGAGGTTGTGCAACTATCCTGTATAAAGATGAATTTATAGAGACGTAATACTGATCAGTCTCAGTGTTATGTGCACACACTTTATTTTAGCCATCCAACATTTTGGTCTCTGCATGCAAATTCTCATACTACTTAATGTCAACTAGAAGGACAACTTTCATTGTTTCATCTGGTAAACAGTGGAAATGCTACCCATAGAAGATTCTAAACCTGAATCAATATAAAATTTTGTAACTGTTACTTTGTCTCATTTTCAGTTTTTTATGCCTTTCTTTCAAGATATAGAAATGACCATAACAGTCAGTTGACTTTTTGCACATATTCATTGAATATGATTTTTGTTAAAATTGCGATCATAAGCAAAACAGTCAATTGATATTCCAATAGAAATATCAAAATGTAAAGATTTAAACTGGTGCATTTATGTAGCTGAAACTCAATCAGTATTTCGTGAAGCCACCATGTGCTTTAGCACATTGTAGTGGTACATCAGAAAAACACTGTGTGTAGTCATTAAGTACTTACCTCCCAGGGTGCTTCACTGGTAATGACTGTTGCAAGATATACATGGATAATGCTATATAACCATATTTGTTCAAGAAGGCATATAATGTATCATTGATTTTATTCAACTCTGTGTGAATGTCTTTAATGGCTTCTCAAGAGACAGATAGTATGCCAGCAGTGCAGATACTGTGTTATGGAACCTTACTTATTTACTTCTATCGGTATGTCAAATTGCAATTAATTCAGTGCTCTTCTGCCGATTCCTTTCTGATCATGCGTTTTTTCTACAAATATATAATTGTAAAAGTTTTACAGTAATGATCACAAATGACCACATATTATTGTGTTATTAAATGCTCCTACCACATATCCAGATTTGCATGTAGGAAGACAATGATGTTGAGCATATTCCGTACTTATAGAACATGTATTAAGAATTGAGAGTTCTGTATTTTTTTTAAATTTTTTTAAGCATTTGTGTCCCATATTCAAGTGTCTCTTAAAGTTCTGAACATCTGCTTTTCACCAAGTGTAGATCAGCTGACATATTTAGATTTGTGATCCTGTTTTCCTCCCTGAACTCCATCACACTTGTGAAACTGTTAACCTGGTATCATGTTGTAATGAAGGGGGGAAATAATCTTATTTGCAGTACAGAAACATGCTCACTTCTACTACATGTTCTGCTGATCTCATTCTGGACTACCGAGCGAGGTGGTGCAGTGGTTAGCACACGGGACTCGCATTCGGGAGGACGTCGGTTCAATCCTGCGTCCAGCCATCCTTATTTAAGTTTTCCATGATTTCCCTAAATTGCTCCAGGCAAGTGCTGGGATGGTTCCTTTGAAAGGGCATACCGACTTCCTTCCCTGTCCTTCCCTAATCCGAGGCAACCGATGACCTCACTGTTTGGTCTCTTCCCCCAAACAACCACATCCCAACCATTCTGGACTGACATAGTACTGTTTTATGTCTCCCCCAGATATACTCTAAAGCATTTAGATCCACTTTATTTTTATGCTGCTTGATAATGAAATTCTAACAAATTATTAATGGCTTATTGCCCCCCTCCCCCAAAGCAGGATTTCCGTTGTGCATAAAGCACAGTATGTGGCACATACTATTATTCGAAAGCAGCTTAGTGTTATATTTTTCCCATTGTTTATCATGTTTACGGCTTGTGTTAATCACATATTTCTGATGATTTATTCTCAATTTCAAGCAGAATACTGACTTGGGTGCCATTTTTAGAACATAATTTGTTTTGCAGTGTATGTGACAGTGAAGATATGACATAAACCAAAGTATACAACATATTAAATATAGTGTAAGACTTTCCTGGCAGTAAAAAGTGATGGACTGTGTCATTTTACTTGACCAAAAATTGTGTCACAGAGCAATTATTTCGAAGCAGTGTTGCATGAGTATTTAGTATTTGGCTGTGAATTTCTTCATTTATAACTTATATTGGTTAAAATTTCATTCTACATTTTATTTTTATTTTTATGAATGTAAAATGCAGATACCTATGAACAGTGTTAACCTACCAAACATGAAATACGTGATTCTCTCTCTCTCTCTCTCTCTCTCCCTCTCTCCCTCTCTCCCTCTCTCCCTCTCCTCTCCCTCCCTCCCTCCCTCCCTCCCCCCCCCTCCCCCTCCCTCTATCCACACTTTCACTTGTTTATGTTTTGGACCTTAAAACATTTACTTTATGTTGGTGAAATTGCTTCCTTGTTTAAATCCTTATATGCACTTATAACAGTATATAATGGAAAACATTGATGAAGCAGTGCCTTTACAATTTCAAGATGAATAATAGGGGGCATTCTGTCGTGAATGGGAATGATAAATATATAATATCAGGTTCAGTGAGGGAAATTAGAGTGCTGTAAAACTCGACTCCAGTCAGTGCCTGGCATTAGAAAACAAAGATGTCATGAAAACTTTTTCTGTCTAGAGTAAGCTGAATTTATTATAATATTGTGTGTTGACAATGAATGACATTGAAATCATAATCTGATCTGCTTTCATACAATACTTTTTGCATGTATCAACTTTAGTATGTGAGACGCAAATTAATGAGGGTGTACTTCAGGTTGATGCTTGAGCAAGCACACAGTATTTTCCTTCAATATAGTCAGTGATTCTGTCAAGTCGTATTGGAAACTGTGTTGCCATTTTATGATTGTGCAAATGAGTGCTCTGTCTAAGTGGTCATGAATGAAATTGGAAATGTGTTTTGTTACCTGAAACTATCTTAAAACAGCAGAGTTTTGTGAGGATTTATTGTTATAGTAAAGTTCACATGTGCTTGAATAGTGTTTAGGAAGTCGAGGAATATCATGTGTTTGAAGGTATGTTTTTGAGGGCAAGTCATGTTTGCCAGCTATGCTCTGAAGATAAATACAAGTTAAAGAGTTAGGTACAATGTTTTTGTTTACTCTTCAGATCTACCTCTGCAGGTTGAAATCTTTTAGTTTTACATATATTCAACAAGTAAAATTACTTTCATCACATTAAAAATAATAATAATAATAATAATAATCTGCTCAGCATATCTGCTAAAATTTGTGAAAGGTTTTGTTTGTGTTTCCAGTTTCAATCTCAAGCTGACAAATATGACATTCAACAAAACAAGAATTAACCTAAGCCTTTCGTCATATGCATTTGATAATTTTTTTGCAGCTAGAAAAATCAGTCTCATTTTTGCTTTCAGAATTCAGTAATAAAGAAAAATTTATAACTGGCAACAAATAGTGGTAAAGGGCAACTGAACTACAAATTTTGGTGAAGATAGAATACTGTGCAAAAATAACATGAGATAGTAGACATGATTGAAACTCACAGTGATTTTTAAAATCCTGAGAATGTGTAGACCAAAGAAATGGAGAGAGAACAGACAAAAGGTAGTGTAAAGTAAGAATAATGTGTTAGACAAGATGGTACCTTCATAAGAATTTTTAATAATAAGGAAAATATAATTTTGTTACTTCTGTCTTGACTTAGACTAATTCAGCACCAATTCTTCTGTTGGAAACTTTGTCTCAGCTGTGCTAATGTTACATTGACAGCAGGACAACATATGTTAAATCTACAATAATTAGACAGGATTTTTAAAACCAAAGTTATCCTTTGGTCTAGAAGATGTATGCAGCTAGTAGAGCCATCAGTGTTCAGTTCATAATTTGCCACACATGAAAGTTCAACTTGCGGGTTTCGTTGCGTACAACTGCCTGTATAGTCAGTATTTACAGTGTGTCAATGAGTTAAATTTATGTGAAATTTGCAAGCTACTGGAGGAAATCAACTTTACAGCCATATTTATCAAACAATAATGTATACAGTTCAAGCATAGTGGGAATATCTTTGTTGTTTCTTTCTGTTTAGTGTTGTTAATCTTTTGGTCATTGTAAAAAAATATTGTCCCAAAATATCAGATCTGGTGATTACTTATACCAATTTGTTTAAGTGATACAACTCATAACTGAAGATATCTCTGGATCTGTATGTTATTATAGGTATTGTACTTAGATATGCAGTTTAAGATACATTTGTTTATGCATTAAGTATGAAACCAGAATATGAGTTTTCTTTTGTTCAGTTATCCAGTTTTATTCTGTGATAAAGTTCTTGTGAATATAGCATTCTTGTTTCAGAACAATAAGTAATGTATGCCAACTGTAAGATTGAAGATGTGCAGTTGAGCTAAGGAAGTAGAAATGTAACATATTTTGGCCTAAATGTCAGTCATCCTCATTTCAAGATAATTTGTTATTCACATCGGCATATTATGGAAACATTTCTCTCTGTAATTTCAATAACTTTTGATGAACTAGAGAAGCATGCATATTTTTGAGTTCATTAACTTAAAATACCACAGAGTTTTGGCACTGCATAAAAATGTTGGTGCGCTGTTTCACTTCTCAGTGTGAAACACCCCTTTTGGTAACACTAAATAAGATGCGTATAGAATGACCTAATTTGATTATCCATGTGTAGATGAGCCATATTCAGAGTGATGTTACATATTTCCACTGGCAATAGCAAAATCACATAGGAAACTATTAAAATGATCTCTAATGTTCCATAATAGAGGAAAAAATTAGCTTCTAAATTTGTATACTTAATTGAATGTTTTGCAAATCATAAGAAATCATCATTTTTCATTCATTTAAATAAGGAATGATAAATAGTTCATGACTAGCTTTTTCTTTTATTAGTGCTGTTTGACATTATAGTATTATTTTGTTTTGATCTCTTTTTGTTGCAGTTGGTAACAAAAATTATTTTAATGTTGAAGTAAATGTATAGTATTCTATTTACATAGCTAAATTTGCAGCCTCTAAACAGAACTTGTTTTTTAATTTGTTTGTGATCTCCTCGAAGTTCAAATTTTTCGTGAGATAGTTATTTAGTGAGACCACTTTGAAATAAGACTTTAGTATTGTAGAACGTGTATAATTTGGACATGGCCAATTTAAGACAGTTTCTTGTGTTGTAATTTTAACATCACAAAACTGGTCAACTCCTTTTGGAGTGTAAAATGCAAAATGAAATACTGTAATTTTTTCTTAAACTATCAAGCTTAAACAGATTAGAGAAGAAGGATATGAGTGAGAAGTAGAGGAAATTACTTGCTGGAACCTTCCCCTCATTTTATTGTTTCCCATCCTTACTTACTCCTCTGCCCAATTTTTATTTCATTTTTGTATTACTTTTGGTTATTACTTTTCTTTAAACGACTTACAAGTATTTATATTATGGCTTCTGACTTTAAGTACTGTGCTGTATTTATTGTTAAATTTATAAAGAACTGGTGCTGTGTTTGCTCTTCTTTCATTAAAATTTTAGTGTTTTGCTTTTCTTTGAGATGATGTCTTTGATGATAGTTTACTAGTAAAGTTTCTTATCAAATTATGTTTCTTTCTTGCCATAATACATAGCACGAAAAATGTGGTATTAAGCTTCTTTTAAGGCATTCTTGTGTATCTCGTTTGGGCTTCCACAGATCAGGCAGTAAATTTGTGTGTTGCCAGTTTGCCTTCACTCATTTTCGCATTGATCTTAATATGACAGTATTGTTACAGCCAGCTTAACAATATGAGTTGATGTTTACATTCAACTACAGAATTGTTTATTATTGATGTAAATGGACATGTTTCAACTGTTTTTAGTATTTTAACTGTGTGATATTTTTGTTAACTTTGTTTCTGTAGGTATTGGTAATGCTTTTTCAGTATTATATCATGTTCACCTGGTTTGCACATTGAATATCTGTAACAAGACAGTAGCAGAATAAGGTGATGCACAGTGTGGTGTTTCATAAGTGGAATTATGTGTGGGATCTTTCCATCAGATGGAGTTACACATTCAAAGTATGTGTACAGTCTGACTGTTATACAGAATTGTCATCCTGTGTAACAAGTAGTATTTGGTAACTAAACTTTATGACTGTTGCAGAGAAAGTAAATTGACCTATTTTTATGACAGTACCAGTATTAATGTTGTGATTGTATCTGATACATTATTGTCATGGTTGTGGCTCCAATTTTATTTTAAAAGATATTGAATCAGAGAGGCAATATGTGTAAATAATATAATGTGTGCTTAATATAATGGTAAATAGCATTTATGAGTGACTGCTTTTTCATAAACGGCTGCATTTCTATTGCATAATAATCACCACTTTTTAAATCCAAGGAGCAGTCATTTTTAGTTCAGTATACTGAAGTGTCTTCCTCAATGTATCAGATTAGTCATTGAGTGCAATTATTAACTCAAATTATATGTAATCAAAATAGGTATCACAGGATTCTCAAATAAATGACAAGCCTTTTATTTTCATTGTAATGGTTCATTTTTTTATTTCCTTTCATTATTTTCTTTACTCAATCAGCAGTGCAACATCACGTGAGAAAGTTTTGTGTGTGTGTGTGTGTGTGTGTGTGTGTGTGTGTGTGTGTGTGTGTGTGTGTGTGTGTTTGTTTGTGTGTTTTTATTGGCTATAGGGTTTGCAAAAGTCTATTTTTTTGATTGGAATGTACTTCCATGAAATTAATGTCTAATGTCATTGCAAGTTTTTGTTTGGGTTCACCACCTGAATGATGTGTGTTGTAAAAGATGAATTGCTTTTGTTTTGTACAAATGACCAATTGTGTATACTACTTGAATAAAATGAAATAATTGGTACTTGAGAAGAACTTTGTAGTGCGGTACAAAGACGTCTTGTAAATGTGTTGTCTAGGAATAAAATTCACCTAAAATTTTGTCTACCAGAAGTATTTTCTTCCTATGTACATCAGATTCCCAATTAATTTTACCATTTGTCGGTGGTTATAAGTTTTTCAGTTGACATCGACAAAATATAGTCTGAACAACTCCTGTTGACGTGCTGTTGCTACTGAAATGAAAACAGTGTGTTCCATGCTTGCCAGATGCTGTGTGTTTTTCATCTCATACCAGTTGAAGCTTCAAAGGTTACAAAATAACAAAACTTCTAAATTGTAACTGGAAAACTATCTGTGCTTTCTATAAGAAGGGTGTTAAAACGAAAAATTGTATTCTGAGGGAATTTTGGTTTGAACTTTTCACAAACATGGCAAATTGAATTATTATGAAAAAATACACTCACTGCCACCAGTATGGCTACACCTAGGATGACGAGGCGTATTATGTGTTGGCAGCCATGTAGATGGTAGCTCGCATATGAAATGATTACATTTTAAGCTGTGAAGGACCTACATGTATTGCACTACACAGTCACAAAATGTACATGTTAGTATGGCATCGGGGCCCCCACGGTTGTGAATACAAGTGTCTAGACATCATGGCACAGAATTGTGCAGATCTTGGATGTAGCCCTGTAATACTCCATCGCATGCTGCTTGCACTGCAGCACACAGATTGGTGGTTGGAGATGGAGTCCTAATGACACGCTCCATGCCACCCCACAAATCCTCGATGGGAGAGAGATCGGACTATGCCACTGGCTGTGGCAGATTATCCACAGCTGCAGGGCATGCTTGGCATGTGGCAGCAATATGAGGACAAGAGATGTCTTATCAAAACCTGGTATTGTCATGGGAATTCATAAGAGCAGAGCTAGTGGTTGCAGGACCTCATCCATGTCACAGAGCCCATTATGAACAGTAATGTTGAATGAGCACCATAGGACATTGCTATAGACACTGTTGTTCCAAGTTGGCAGGATGTGTGATGGGAGACTACAAACTACTCTTCGCATTGCTCATCACTGTCACTCCAGTCGTGGACTCGGTGGTTGTCACGTCCGATACAGGAACAGGACTGCTTCAAAAGATGACCCATTGCCAGTCTGCAGGGCCTTATGTCCATCGGTCATTGCCAACATCAAGGGGGTCGGGTGCAATGCTGTGGGGGTGTGCAGTAAACCTCACATCGTGTAACCAGCTGTCAGTAGTCCAACACTTATAGGATGAATAGAAAGCAAGACAGCCCACTGAATGACCCCTGAAATTGCTATTGGAGCTGTTCATTCATAGTGACCAATCCATTGGTGCTACCTCCTTATGGTGTATGTCGGATGTCCAGATCCTAAATGTTATGCATGCGTGCCTAACTGTATCTATTGCCACCAACAAGTAAAATTAATAATTCATATTATCTCCTACAGTGTTTCTCCAGTTTTACTTTATTCGATTATTTATTTGGCTTTTATTGTGTATCAAGAAGTGCACAAGAAAATTACATTTAACTTGCAAGATGCTGATGAACTGGAAACATTTTAGTGGATTTTGACTTGTTTATTTATTATACATAATCAATTTTCATTTTCTTCATTCTTTTTCATGACATACAACATATACATAAAACATGAAAGTGAGCTGCATTTACCTTGAAGTTTGCAAGTAATTTGTATGCAAGACAGGTGATAAAAATTGAAATTAATAATTACTTTCCAGTTGTATTGGGGTAAAATTCTATTTTGTTAGCAGTTGTCTTTAGACCTTAATATTGGTGAAATATTGTTGAGATGAATTCTGAAAGAAGTGAGTCCAACTTCTTTTACCTTGATATCACTTGTGAAGTATTGTACGCTTTTGCTGAGGAAAGACTGATGGCTTTCTTGCTTTTAAAACTTGTAGGTTAAATGATGAATCACCAGTGAATGTTGTTTAGTAACACAATGTTAAGGCATACATGTTTTATGACACGAAACCATTTCACATTCCTCCTTTTGAAAGATATTAGTATTCATTATTAAATTACTAACCTAATTCATTATTTGTTGCTATATTGTGGTAGAGCTGAGTGTTACAGATTGTGACCTATAGGCATATTACATATAGTCACTAAGTTTTAACTTAGAATGTGTGTCATCTATTCTTCACACCATTTTATTTAGTTGTCATTTAAATTCTTGTTTTATATCTGTTGTGCCAATGTGACATGCTGCATGCATGGTAAAAACATTGTTGGAGAGAGTTTTGTTCTGTATCAACTGCCTTGTTTGTATGCAGCTTCCTGTGTTCATATATTTCTAAAAATATATAAATAGTGGAATTCAAGTAATGCGATACATAGAGATCACTTATTAACTTAGAAATTGAAGAAATCTGTAACAATGGTGGAGAACTAGTTTGCTTCATCTAAAACAGTGAATTTTTAGGAGATGGCTGTTATTTATGTCAGCTGGAGAGTGATAGCTACGTTGATGATAGGAAAGGTGGATGGGGCTACGCTGAACCTAGTGCACAAATTGTGATTAGTCTGGTTCACAATTCAGATGAAATATAGCAAGGAAAGAGATAAGAGTCTACTGTAGACTTTCCACAGAGGCCTGTGTTCCAAAGTGTTTCAAAAATTTCATACAGAAACACCGATTTTGTAATTTATAGATATTGATATTTCACAGTAAAACACGTTATTCATAAATGGAGACTTTAACAGTGTGTGATGAGTAATATCAATTCTGTGGATTATGAAAATATTATGCATTTTATGAAAACTAGAAATATTGGTAAACGACATCCTTAGAATTATATGCACAGTTCCAAAATAACTAGCTAATGTTAAATTTATACCTATTTGTAAAGATGAAAGCACAAGCTGTTGCACTCCTTTAAGTGGTAAGTGTATTTGTGAAATTAAAAAAAAAGTAAATTGTAGCAAATTTATTCTGGTTACAGGCTGTAATTATATTGCTGTCTCAACTCCATTATGTGAAAATAATGACTATTTATTTATCCATATGTCATTCTCTGTTTGAAAGTTAAAAAATGTTTAAATCTTGTGAAGATTAAATATTTTGTGAAACATGTCATACATATCAGAAACCAAGAGACTGGATTCAACTGTGTAGGTAATGTAAAGATGATTTAAGATTTCTAAAATTGAAACTATGTAGCAAGAAAACCTCCAAGCTGTTACAAACAATGCTTCATTCCCCCAGCCCCACTAACCTCTTTTTTGCATAATTGTATTGAAAGAGTAAATTTATGTTAGAAAAATTATCATTAAGAAATTGTAGGTAGACATGAGTGCAGTCCCTATTAAAAATGTATGTCAGATTGGGACCCTGGAAATCATAAGTGACAATGGAAGTTTGAGTCAGGCATGCAGGTGTACCCAGTTAGCCAAGTACTGAAGGCGACTGCTCATTATAAGGAGGCAATCCAGGTTCTTGTCCTGGCCTCGCACGTATTTTCCGTTGTTGCTACATATGAATGAAAAATAACAATTGTAGGATGTATATATTTGCTAGTTTCAAAATATACCATACATACGAATATTTCAGCAGTGATAGTGTCTACTTGATAGAAAATAATATTTTTTATGCTTAGGAAAAAAGATTAGGGTTTAACACAAAAAAAATTGCTCTGACCACTATGGGACTTAACATCTATGGTCATCAGTCCCCGGTTTAACATCCCATCGACATAAAGGTCATTAGGGGTGGAGCACACACTCAAAATGTTTCAGGATTGGGGAAGAAAATTGCTCCTACCCTTTCAAAGGAACAAGCCCAGCATTTGCCTGGAGCAATTTAGGCCAATCACAGAAAACCTAAATCTAGATGGCCAGACATCCTCTCGAATACGAGTCCAGTGCACCACCTCGCTCAGTTTTTATACTCAGGTACTTTATTAATGAACATTATTTACAGAAGGTAATGCTCTAATGTATAAGTGCTGTTTGTTAAATTTAAATAATTTGATTCATGTGTATCATAATTGACAATAACTTTTCATATAAACTGGGATACTGACACAACCTAGGGTACTTTCCTTGAAGTTAGTAATTATTGTGTCCTGTATTAAAGGCCATGTCTGAGTGCAATAGTGAAAAAACTGTATATCTAATGAAAGCACAAAGATGGCAGGTAGTACACTGTTTAAGACAGTGGACACTCATACAACAGGGAGGGCTTTGGCAGCGATTAGTACTAAGTCAGTTCTCACTCTTTTTACTAAGGTTTCCATGCTGTCCCAGAACCACTTAGGAGAACGTCAGGATGATTATTTCGAAAAGACACTGATCAGTTTTCTGCTGTGTTCTTATCTACCACCAAGTGACTGCCGTGATAATGAGATGTTAAACTTTAACCTTCCTCCTATCCTTTTCAATATTAAAGCTGTAATTTAACTAACCAGATTTAGATTTACCAGTGGATTTATGACTTATTTGTTTCATCCAATTTCATCAAAATTGAACAAGTACTCTGTCCTACAGACCCTCCTAGTGAAAAAGACATGAAATACAGTAAAGCAAAACTAATGTTCACTGCAATGATTTATTATGTCGTGTAGAGCAGCCTCCATTAAGGCACCATTCTGAAACTTCTGGAGCAGTGTAAAGATTTGCCGAGCGGTTCTAGACGCTTCAGTCGGGAACCAAGCTGCTGCTATGATCGCAGGTTCGAAACCTGCTCGGGCATGGATGTGTGTGATGCCCTTAGTTTGGTTAGGGTTAAGTAGTTCTAAGTCTAGGGGAATGATGACCTCCGATGTTAAGTGCTTGGAGCCATTTGGACCATTTTGCAAAGATTTGTTTCTTAGTGCACTGCCTTAGCTGATGTGACTTCCATGGTCAAGATGAGTTATTGTTGTCACAGTAATTATCATTTTAATGTTTTGGAGGCATTACAAATTTTTAATATCAATTTCATCAGCATACAAAGTACATTTCCAGGTTATCCGTTACAGACGCATAGAGTGGTGATTGACAATTTTATAACACTATATTTTCGCTATAAGTTAACATAAATATGAGATCTTACCACCCAATAAAAGACAGAAATTGAAAGTCTTTACTCCATCTTAATATATGTCTGATATGAGCCCCATTGTCATCCAAGTGAAAGTTAAAGTCTCTTCAAGCTCTCTCTGACAGACAGTTGTCAGTTTGCGTGCTTCCTCTAGTTCCAAAATGAAGTCCTAGTCTTCCATCTCATCTGTGGGACTGACATTAACCAAGTTCCAATACATATATACGTGTCCTGTGATAGTTCTTTTGGTGAGGAAAGATAGGCCTAACATACCTCCTTTTATATAAAAAAATGCAAAATATATTTATTATTGGTCTATCGTGTTCAGTCTGAATAAAATACCTGCGTTTTTTGGTTTTCTATACACTGATCACCCCCAAACGTTATGACCGCTGCCCACTGCGATATTGGGTGCCACCTGGTGGTGTTACGGGCACATGACATGGTAACAAAAGTGTGTAAGTGGAGCAGATATGGACAGAGGATTACCCTAGAGAAAATATGGGCTGCAAATGGGGAAATCCATTCAGACATGTGACTTTGACAAATGGCAGATTATTATTACACAGATCCTGTGAATGAGTATCTTGGAAACAGTGAAGCTGGTCAAGTGTTCACATGCTACTCTCCTTAGCATCTACGGAAAGAGGTAGGACAGTGAAACTACTACTAGGTGCCAAATGGTTGGACGTTCACAACTCTTCACAGAACACGGGGTTTGGAGGCTTGTCTGCTATGTAAAGTAGGATAGATGGTGATCTGTGGCATCTCTGCAGAAACAGCACAATGCTGGTGCATGCACAAGTGTTTCGGAGCACGCTGTTCATCGTACATTGTTGAACATGGAGATCCACTGCAGACCACACCTACATGTTCACATGTTGACCCAATGGCATCATAAATTACAATTGCAGTGGGCCCAGGACCATTGGGATTCGACTGTCAGTCAATGGAAATATGTCGGCTCTTTGGGTGAATCACATGTTTGCTACACTAGGTCACTGGTTGTCTCTACAAATGCCATCATTGAGGTGAACAGCAGCTCAAAACATGCAGTGTGCCACTTACTCAGGCCGGTGGGAACAGTATTATACTGTGGGAGACATTCTCCTGCACTTGCAACAAACCTGTTGTAGTAATCAAAGACATGCTGACAGCTGTGAACCACCTGCATCACTTCATGCTTGTCTTCCTCGGCGGCAATGTGATCTTTCAGCAGTATAACTGTCCATGTCTTGAAGCCAGAACCATGCTACAGAGGTGTGAGGAGCATTGTAGTGAGCTCACGTTGATGTCTAGGTGACCAAATTTGCCTGATTTGAACCCTAAGGAACCCATCTGTCTCACTGTCAGGCGGCCTCACGGTTTACAGAAATCAGCAGCCCATTATTTACATGAATTACATGACCTATGTGTAGACATATAATGCCATATGTTGGGTCTTGCCCATTCATCTCGTGTAGAGGGTGCCTAAGGGATGTTACATTCCCAGAATGTTCATTCCAGCACTTGTTATGCCAGAACACCATATACCACCACTACAAACCTACCAACAAACTGTCAGATCAAGGTGCAGCTTGTAATTAAATGCTCTGAGGTGGAGCCGCTCCAAAACATATACTAAAATAAATTTCTCAGTAACATATTACAGAATTTAAATTATCAGAATACATTTCACACATTTCCACACTGATTTAAATAGCACCAATCAATGTTTTTGGAACTGTTGATATGTGATGATTTTTGAGCAGATAGTAGTTAGTCTTAAGGCTGCACCTTGAAATGCGGCTTGGCTCAATGTAGCAGAGGTTTGGGGGTGTGATTTCTTCAGAGTACAGCTCTTATGGGCATCCCGAAGGCTCTGGTGTTTCAGCCTAAGGGTATTCTACCAACCAGCACACAAGTTTCATGTTCTGCTACTTCTATCAAAAGGGAATGAACAGACTTGCTGAAACTTCACTGTTGAATCTCTGTCTCTGTATATCCCTATTATGCTTTGATGCACGTTTAATAGTATTGTTTACATAATGTTTTGGACAGTTTTTTTGTTTCTCCCATTGGCTATATTATCCACTGCTAGAATATGTTGGCAAATGTTTTGCCACAGTGCACTAGAGTATGGAACATAAGTGTCACCACCTAGTGAGAGTTTCATGAATGATTAGAGGAAAAAGGGTGCAAAATAGATGCTTTGTGTGAAATACATCCCATGACTTTAGTTTCCTTGCTTGCTGACTATGGGTAACATCTGTTATTAGCAAGTTTCTTTTTGTGAGTGTATTACACACGAGTTTAGTTAGTTTTACTTTCTCACCAATAATAGCATCATACCACAAGTTCAAAAATGACATAATATGAATCCAGTGTGCACTTTATCAGGTAAAATTTTGGAACATGCAGTTAGGATGAAAGAAAAGGAATTTGGTGCATCCAGATTCAATGTAAACTTGAATCAAGAACAAAAGCTGTTTAAATCCAGGCAATGGTATACACGCAATTTTAACAGAGCGGTGTAGAATGGAGCTGAGTGGTTGTGAGTGCTATGTCACTTAAAATGCATATTTTTGTAATACACATGCATAAATATAACAAATATGGTCTGTACATTTCTGTGGCAGTTATCAGGTTGCTCATGTCAGCCAGTTACAGCACAAGATCCATGATGTCATGGAAAGATCACTGTTTTGTCACGCAAACTCATGAACACTGTAGTTTGAGTGCATAATACATTAAATGTCTGAAGTTTAGAAATGAAAAGACCAAAAACTGTAAGCATGCAATGAAGCTAACATACACTGAATTAAAGATCTCTCCGAAACACTTCTTTTAGTATGATTTATTTGGTAAACTGTCGGGAAATGTAATGTAGGGGGATAAATAAGTTACCTATTAATTTTATCTTGAACTTAGCTTTTAATGTTATTTAGTAGTTGATTATGAAACAGAAAGAAGATACAGTATGTAAATGTTTGGCTAGTGTGTGATGATATGCCTTCCTCCCCCCTCCCCCCCCCCCCCCTCCCCCTTCCTGAAATCTTGGTTGTTGTGAGAGACTGATTTGTAATGTAGCCTGAGACCTAGGTTAGTTCCGATCGATAAATGTCCCAGCCATCCTCAGTATGGAAACAACGGGCTGCATCTGGTCAGATCCCTGATATGCAGAATCAGTGATGTATCTCATTCCAAAGACAGACAGACAAGCTATTAAGCAGATGATCATAATGTTTTCGCTCATCAGGGTGATTATAATTAAAGTTAAATTTTCAAACCACTGTAGGTACAACAACACTGGTCAGAATGACATGAAATTGCAATGGAATATTATTGGAGAAGGGAAAAACGTATGGCAGAAGAAAAATAAGTAGTTACAAAATGTAGCAATAGATGGTGCTGTAAGCATCATAATTTAACAGTGATCAACTACAAACGACAAATGAATCGTATAACAATGCCTAAGGTGTACATTTGACGTTAAACAAACTGCTACTCAGTGTGCATGGGTGTACAGGTGTGATACAGTTAGTTATGTAAGCCCATCCACCAAGCCAAGTTCGTATCACATTGGATGGGAAAAATCAGTTTTTAATTGTCCTGAGTCCAAAAACCATATAAAAAACATCAATCACATCAGTTTTTAATTGTCCTGAGGCCAAAGACCACATAGAAAGCATCAATCAAAATCACATCAGATTATTAATTTCCATGTGACTGACAGAAAACATGCTGAATGTGCTGTCCACCGTTTTCTGCAACAAGTTGAAATCGAGAAACAGCATGTTCCACAACTGATCGAAGTGTTTCTGGGCTAACATTCAGAATGTGTTGTGCACTGCGTGTCTTCAATGCAGCTAAGTTTGTAGTCAGGGCACTGAACACAACATATTTCAGATAGCCCCACAGCCAGAAGTCACACGGATTAAGATCAAATGATCAGGACAGCCAGGCTGTAAGGAAATGGCAGCTGATAATTCCACCATTTCCGAAATGTCGCTTCAGCAGCTGCTTAACTGGATTTGCAATGTGCGGAGGTGCGCCATCTTGCATAAAAATGATCCCATTCACACATCCACTCTGTTGGAGAGCAGGAATGACATGGTCCCTCAAAAAGACACTCGTAGCGCTTACCAGTGACAGTACAGGTAATAGGACTGGAAGCACCTGTCTCTTCGAAAAAATGTGGCCCTATGATAAATGATGCTGTAAACCCACACCACACATTGATCTTTTCAGGATGAAGTGGTACTGGTTGGTTTGCGTGTGGATTTTCTGTTGCCCATATTTGAGAATTCTTTGTATTGACATATCCTGTCAGATGGAAGTGGGCTTCATCTGTCCACAAAATCTTCCACGGCCAATCATTGTACTCTTCCATGCGAGCAAGAAATTCTAAAGCAAAGGTCTCTCTTGCTGGCAGGTCAGCAGGAAGCAACTCGAGCACATGGGTAATTTTGAATGGATAGCAAAGAAGGATGCTTCGTAGGATTTTACACACCATGCTCATGGGTATGTCCAATGTTTGGGCAATTCTCTGTGCACTACATGTTTGCACACCACCACTCGTCTCCTCCTGCATTGCTGCGGCCACTGCTTCCACTGACATTGAATCAATTTGTTTCCTCCCTCTACCAGGTTGCACACCAAAAGACCCTCTGTTTTGGGATTTCCGAATCATTTTCTTCATACTCACAGCAGTCATTGGACCAATACCTTTTTTCAAACCCTTCAGTGTCCAGAACTTCTGCAGAGAAACATGTGCACAGTCATCATTCTTGTAATACAGCTTTACAAGCAGAGCACGATCCTGCATTGAGACAGTCATGGTGAACGTAGCAGACGTGAAAGGAGGAAAAGCTGTGTACCTTGCTTCTTTATATCAACTTCAGTGGGTCGTGCGCATGACAGGTGTTTTCCTTTATGTATTCTGACATTTACAGCACCATCTATTGATCAATTTTCACACTATTTTTCTTCTTCTATCATACATTTTTCCCCTTCTCTGATAATATTCCATTGCAATTTGATATCATTCTGACCAGTGGTGTTATTTCTACAGCATTTTGAAAGTTTAACTTTAATTATAATCACCCTGTATATCAAATATTGTGCCTGTTGACTCTTCCATATGAATGAAATGTCACTTTATTACTCACAGTGAGTTGTTCTAGCATACTGATAACAACAGTAAATTTTAACTGTTTGCACTTTTCCTTTATTAGGTTGGTGCATAAGTTCGTAGCATTTTTGTTTTGCATGTTGGTATTCGAGTTTCTCTGGGCTTATTTATCAACTGCCAATTTTTGCTTGTAATTCACTGTTGCTATTTGAGTTTACATATTGTCATTTTGTCTTTTGAAGATAGTGAGTGGAGCTGTGGAGACTAGAAAATGGAGTGCAAAGTGGAGAAATTGGAACATTTCTGACATATTCTTCTGTTTGAGTTCAATGAAGGGATTGCAGTAGCATTGGCAGCCAGAAACTTTTATGCTGTATATGGGGATAGCGCCATTGGACAGAGCACAGCAAAAAAAAATGGTTTTCTCATTTTAAGGAGGATCATTTTGATATTAGTGACTCTCCATGTTGAGAAAGACCTTCAGGGTTTGATGAAGATAGTTTAAACGCATTAATCCAGAATGAGCCATTTCAATGTACTCGAGAACTGGCAAATGTGATGAATTGTGATTATTCCACCATCGTGCGACATTTGCATGCAATGGGAAAAGTTGAAAAAGTTCAGAAAGTTCCAAAATCACAAAAATGGGGGTGGTGATATGTACAGCCCTGCTTGTTTATCATCAATTGGCTCATGAACAACACTAACCATTCCTATTCTGTATTGTTACTGGTGATGAGATGTGGTGTCTTTATGCAAACATGAGGAAATGAAAGGAATAGCTGAGCCCAAACAAAGCAGCAATTCCCCTTACAAAACCCTGCATGCATTCACAAAAATAATGTTATGTATCATGTGGAACAGCAATGGTGTGGTGAACTACAAATTGCTTCCTCAAGGTGTAACTATCACTGCTGACATTTATTGTCAACAACTGATACCTCTTCCAGATGCAGTCCAAGAACAATGACCAGGAAGACTGTGTGAAGTGATGCTACTCCACAATAACATCTGTCAGACTTGCAAAAAATGCTGTACAGAAGTTAAGTTGGGATGTCATTCCCCACCCACCTTATTCACCTGATCTTGCACCCTCAGATTTTCACCTTTTATGCTCTCTATTGTACAACCTTCAAGGAACTTCCTCTCTGGATGAAAATGTGCTCTGAATGTAGCTCGATGAGACCTTTGCCTCAAAACCACATGATTTCTACAATCAAGGAACAGAAAAGTTACCCCAGCATTGGCAGACTGTCATAAATAGTGAAGGAGACTATATTACTGATGACTTAAGTCTCTGTTATGTGTATTTGTGGGGTTTATTACACTTACGGAATAAACTACAAACTTATGCACCAACCTAACATAATACATGATTTTCTCACAATAACTGTTCACCATTTAAATGATTTACACTTGGTTACAGTTTCTTATTATTGTGCAGATTCTCCGTGTCAGGTACACTGATACACAGTAAAACAACAGAATACTATATTTGCACTTTTTTACTGAATCATTAACTGTACTGCATGTGCATCACATTGTTATGTATAATAGCTGTTTGGTTAATTGTGAAATTTTGTTTTTGATTAACACTTAGTGTTCTTCATGTGCAAAATGTTATGGGCAAAAAATTACTTTTTATGGCTAGTTTACTGGCGAAAAAGATCTACAGAATAAGAAGTCAAGCCCAATGAAAATTGGTAAGTATTGATATCATTGAGCTTACTGAGTACCATGCATTTTTTATTTCCTGTAAGAGTTCAGCTAAAGCTAAAGTGAGATGGCTGCAGAAAAAATGTGATGAAATCAATGAGAAAATGTATGATGGGAGTACAGATTCAGCATTAAGAAAAGTCAAAATAACTTTAGATGAAATTAAAAGCAAGATCAGTCGTAAGTTTCCAGGATAGAATTAGACACATGGCAAAATGATCATGGACAGAAGAGTAAAGAAGGTTTCAATTTATGAGATAAAAGAGTATTGGACAAGGGTACAGATCAGAAGAAATGTAGCTGAACCAAATTAATGTGGTCCTCAGGTGGTTGAAATGAAAATAAAAAGAAGCAGCATAGGAGAGACCAGGTAGATGGAAACAATAGACCGAAGCCCTTGATGAGGGAGAAGAATTGAACTGACATGATAGAAGAAGAAAAGGGTGGAAAACGTAGAGGACCAAACAGTACAGTCAGAATTTGACAGACTTTTGAGAGACTTGCACACAAACAAGACACATCAGATAGATAATGTTACTATAGAATTTCGAAAAATCATTAGGGGAAGTGGCAAACAAACAATCATTCAAGATAATTTGTAGAATCTATGATACTGGAGACATACCACTGAACGATCAGAAGAATGTCATCCTCAGAATTCCAAAGAAATCAAGGGCAGATAAATGTGAGAATTACTGCACAATCAGCTTGTGCCTCCAAGTTGTGCTGACAAGACTAACATAGAGAAGAATGGAAAACAAAATTTAGGCTCTTTTAAATGATGATGATTAGTTGGGCTTTAGGAAAGGCAGTTCTGAAATGCATTTGATAATGGAGGCAAAAAAAAATCAAGACACTTTATGGGCTGTCCATTTATAGCTGCAGAGTTATAGGTGTGGGAATCAGTGGTAGGTGTTCTCAGCAGCTTGGTGAGTATATGAGTCAAGAATGCTTACTCAGCAGGAGCATTCTTTATTATTTTATGCCTTTTGTACAGTAATTTGGTCTACTCCGTAGCTGATTGGTCAGCATGACTACCATGCAGAGGACCCAGCTTTGATTCCTGGTTCTGCCAGGTATTTTTCCTTGACGAGAGGACTGGAACAGGGTGCACTCAGCCTTGCGATGCCAATTGAGGAGTTACTTGACTGAGTGAAAGTGGCTCCCAGTCACAAAAACTGACAATGGCCGTGAGAGTGGTGTGCTGACCACAGTGGTGGCACTAGCAGAGGAAGACATAACGGTCGATCAGTACTGATGTGCACACCAAGGCCTACAGACAGAGTTTATACAGTACTTTGACAGATGGAGCCTAGGTTCTGATCGTGGCTTGTGGGCAGCGAGTGTCATCCACGGGGGTATGCTGAGACAGCAGTGGTTCGCGGCAGGCAGTGACCTTGCCAATGCGAGTTAGTGTGGTGATGTAAGACCAAGTCAGTGCTCTGTGACCTGGTGTGAAGTGTACAAGCCCCCATCATATACATCACCCTCAGAGGCTGGCTGGAGTGTCAGGCAGTGGCACCCACTGTGGCCTCACTTCAGTACTTCCAATTTGAAGTCCCAAGTTGGTGATGGTAATTAACGAGGCTGGAGTAGTTTAGCCATACATTTGACTGATCATTGGCACGGAGACTGTGCCTGTCGAATGCACAACACAATACAACCGGCACAGTCCTTGTGCCAATCATTGGTTGAATGTACGGCTAAGCTACTCCACCCTCATCGAGTACGATAACCATCTCGCTGAAGCTGGTGATTTATAAACAGTCTGCTAGCCCTGCTGGTTCCAGGTGTCAAACTGGATCTGATGAGGTGATGTCACAGTGGGTGCCACCGCCTACCACTCCAGACAGTCTCTGAGGGTCATGGATTTCATGTGGAGCCTGCACACTTCCCACCAGGTTACAGGACACAGCTCACTGGCTCAGCCTTACATCACCAACCTGACAATGTGACTTGCATAGGCAAGGTTACTGCCCACTGCAAGCTACCTTTGTCTCAGCATACCCGTTGTGGATGACATTTGCTACTCACTAGTCACAACTGGCACCCTGTGGAAGGTTTCCTCTAGATGGCCTATAAACAGTTTGGCACAGGATGGTGCCATGCGGGTACACATGACTGTGGCACGAATTTGTTTGTATGCCTTTCCTTCTAAGGAGAATAAGTTGAGTGTTAGGATAAAGTTAATAAGGTAATGCATAATCTACACTGGTGTCCAAAATTAGAGCAACAAACAGGAATTCTGCAAGTTTGTGTTTATTTTGCTATAAAACAGTATAATCTGGTGATAGTAAAGAAGAAACAATATAAAGAATTCTGAATGCAAGCAACTGCAACATGCATAACAGTAGACGAAAATATTCTTCATTTTTTCCAACTTAACGGATTTGCACACACATTCTGTCAACTGGTTAATGTGCTCAGTATGGGGTATGACCACCTCTGGCAGCAACACAGCTCTGACAATGATGGGGCATGCTATGAATGATGTCATCAATCTCATGTTGAGGCAATAACATCCATTCTTCCTGAAGAGCTGCTCACAGGTCTTGGAGAGTGGTTGGTGGATGCTGATGTGATGCAATCTGTCTCCCTATCATGTCACATACATGTTCTGTGGGATTCAAATCAGGAGAGTGAGCAGGCCATAGCATGCATGCAATATCTTCCATTACCAAGAAAACACCAACAACCCATATTCTATGAGGTCGAGCATTATTATCCTTCAATACAAAGTCTGGGCCCACAGCTACTCACAACAACTACATGAGTTCCCAAGATCTCATCACAATATCTGAGAGCAGTTAAACCTTTCCAATTCCCCCATACAATTTTATGAAGAGGTGTTCGAGTGGCCAACATAATCCCTGCTCACACCATTAGTGATCATCCTTGATTCAGTCTCTTTCCTCAATGTTTGCGTCCCAAAATCATGTTATGCATTCCCTCCAGATCCAAATCCATTGAGAATGACTCTCTAGACCAAATCTGGCCTCATCTGTGAAAAGAACATTGACTCATCCAGATGGCATGTTGACGACTCCACTCTAGGAGTTGCCTTCTGTGAAGACACATCAGAAGTACATATACAGCACATCTCTGACAGGAAAGGCCACTCTGCTGAGGCTTTCTGTATACCATTTGTCTGGATACAACATGTCCAGTGGATGCTGTGAGGTCAGATGCCAGTTGCCGTGCAAAACTAAGATGGTACTGTTGTGCCCTTACAGCCAAATAATGGTTCTCTCTTTCTGATGTCACACATGGTTGGCCCTGCTCTGGCCTTTGGAATACAGCTTTGGTCTCTATAAACTCTCGCCACATCTGAGAAATAATAGAATGATTCACATTAAGCCATCGGACCACGCCAGTCTGCAACTGTCCTGCTTCCATTTTTTCTACGGTCCTCCACCATAGAAAGTCTGACAGGCATCTACTCTGTGTCATACTGCACCATCTCTGATTGTGTACACAGTGATTGTCGATGTGGCAATACCTGACAAACACTACATATCTTGAATGAGATTTTCACTCTGTAGCGGAGTGTGCACTGATATGAAACTTCATGGCAGATTAAAACTGTGTGCCAGACTGAGACTCGAACTCGAACTCAAACTCAGGACCTTTGCCTTTCGCGGGCAAGTTCTCTACCATCTGAGCTACCCAAGCACGACTCACACCCCATCCTCACAGCTTTACTTCTGCCAGTACCTCATCTCCTACCTTCCAAACTTTACAGAAGCTCTCCTGTGAAGGGTAGCTCAGATGGTAGAGCACTTGCCTGCGACAGGCAAAGGTCCTGAGTTCGAGTCTCAGTCTGGCACACAGTTTTCATCTGCCAGGAAGTTTCACTACATATCTTGTTTGATAGGTGCCCCGACACCATTTTAGGCACAGTTGTCCATTGACGGGAATGCCATCCTCATGCAATATGCAATTGTACACACATCTGTTACCGAGCGAGGTGGCGCAGTGGTTAGCTCACTGGACTTGCATTCGGGAGGACGACGGTTCAATCCCGTCTCCAGCCATCCTGATTTAGGTTTTCCATGATTTCCCTAAACCATTTCAGGCAAATGCCGGGATGGTTCCTTTGAAAGGGCACGGCCGATTTCCTTCCCCATCCTTCCCTAACCCGAGCTTGCGCTCCGTCTCTAATGACCTCGTTGTCGACGGGACGTTAACCAACACTAACCTAACCTAACCTAACACATCTGTTGACAGTTTGTAAGGTTATATCATGAATTAGACAAAGACCAGTGAAATAGCAGTTCGTTTCTTTAATTATGGACACCCATGTACACCCAAACACTGTGTTTACCCGGGGAGGACATAGGATGCAGGATACAGTGTGAGGGCAGGGCTACAAAAGAAAACATTGCTTCATGCCTTGTGAAAAGATCAATGTGTAGTTTATTAACGAAACTGTTACGTCCCTTACTTCTACAGGTTTGTGATGTATGCTCACTGTACACTGTGATACAGAGTCAAATCATGGACGAAATCAAATTTTGCATCAATTCCATAACCACGAATAAAAATAGACAGGGTACTGTCTTTTGACAATCTTCAAAAATGTCTCATATGGACACACATAGATTTATAAATATAGAAATTTGCAGATGTGTCACTCCTGTTTGCTGTTCACAATTGATTGATCATAAGTGTCCTGTAAGCAATAACATCACAAGGTGGAAAATTTTCCAGAATTGTCACCAAAGATCATAGAGCAGAATCAGTGTGAACAATAGCTACAGTGAGCTATGCCTCACCCACTACTTTTGAAACATTTGTCAATTTCAAAATCCACTCTGCTACCATAAAAAGCAGCTGGCCCAGAAAGAGCATCAGTAACTTTAGAGGTGTCCACATTTATATTGTAATTAATTTCCACACTGTTACCAGAGTTCTTGACTGATTTACTTCAAATTTTTACACAAAGTTTTATTTATTTGTTGGGGACTAGTTTGAGACGGAGTGTCCATTATCAAATCATCCATGTGCATAAGTCTTGCATTACAAACAGATGTGCATGTAAGTTACTGGACACAAAACATACAGACGCAGCATCGACACACGAACTTTTTCACATCCAAGTATGTTCATATGTTTATCATCAATTTTTTTGTGACCAATAACTTACATGCACATCTGGTTGTAATGCAAGGCTTATGTATATGGATGATTTGATAATGGACAAGCCATCTGAAATTAGTCACCAATATATAAATAAAATTTCCTGTGCAACTTAAGATGATTCCTCTAACAGTTATTGTAGCTAGAGCAGTTACTGTAATTACACAATAGCTGCAGACCTGTTTCAACTCCAGAATGGTGGAGATACTGTTCTAGATATGACAGCAGAATTATAGATATGATAGCAGAACATTTGCTGAACTACTAAACAAATTGTTTTTCCCATATATATTCTTTCTCCACACACACACACACACACACACACACACACACACACACACACACACGTATATAATATTAAGTAAAAATTGTAACACAATTATGTAGGGGAAGATGGGGTGCAGCATAACATAGAACTCAGTGTAACATTCAGATTTATTGTGAAATTTATAATGTTAGCAGCCTTATGTTAGATCTAATTACAATCACCATTTGTGACTACTTCTGCACAGTGTACTTTGGAAGCAAGTAGAATTCAACTTTGGCAAGCAGTGAAGGAAATTTGTTTTGAGGTATGTGAAGTAATTTTTTTTCCTTACATAACATTCTTTCTACTGTTTATAACAACAAAGAATTGCTGTAATTCGTAGTATGATTCACATAAACAAGTACCTGTGTATCATACAACACTGAGAAAATTCATAATGTTTTACACTTTTTTCAAAACTTATGAAATTATATATTAAGTTGTCCTATGGGGCACAATGTATGTAAGTTTGATATGGGGCAAAGTGCAACACCATTATAGTGTACTTCATTATGTTGTATGCAAATAAAAATAGTTATTTGCCTCTAAAGTAATATATATGAAAATAAATGAGAACAGAATATAAACTAACAATGTTAAATAAGAATATTAAGTTGTAGACTGATGACATGGTTCATAAAAGAGCATGAAAAACCAAGATTGCTCACTTTCCTGAGGATGATGCGAGGGCTGCTGTTCAGCTGGTGCTTTCTGGAACTAATCTTTGCAAGGCAGCTGGTGTTAAGAATGTCAGTTATGGAATTCTTTCAGGTAAACTTCCACTGAGCATTTGTTTTAATAAAATCAGCACTTTATGAAAACATAAGATATAATTTTAAAATACACAATTCATATTTCAACATATTTCAGGTATGTTAATAATAACAATTACAGAGGAAAAACGTGGTCTCAACAGTGTAAAAGTAGTGTAAAAGTAAGGCATTTGACATTCCAAATGGTTTAGCACAAAAACTAGAAGTCCCAAGAAAGTGAGAAGAGAATAATATGGCTCTATGCTTTTCGAGAATATCATCCAATCCTTATCCCCCAAGATCCAGAAACATTCAGTTTATCAAAGGACACCTCATTTAATGAAACTATTGTTGCAATATTCTTCATAAATCTGAAGAATAATTTGAATCATAATTCAGAATTTGGTGATGGAACAAGGATTTTCAATTTGGATGAGACTGATACCTCAACAGTACAGGCTCCTGGAAAAGTATCTGTTGCTAAAAGAATTGATAATGCAGTAACAGACATTGCTTCTGAAGTCTCATCAAATCAAAGTTTAGTTACTGTTCCTGTGACAGATGGTGATGCGAACAGTGCAGTCCCTGCTCTAGGAGGCACTGAGGGTCAAGTGAGTCACAGGATGGCCTTTCTGATATACCACCAGAGGAAGATTCACAGTGCCAGACTTTAGTTGGTCCTGATATTTTCACAGGTTTACCTAAGTCACATGAAAGAGTGAGCAACGGAAAAAAATAGAAAGAGGGGAGTGAGTTGCATTGCAACAGATACTCCACTTAAAGGGGTGTTTGAAGAATGTTGAACATGGAAGAAGATGAAACAGGAAGGAAATGTAAATGTCACAAGAGAAATCCGTTTTTGAAAGAATCTGATATACCTGGCATAGTTGAAGATACAATGTGTGAACCTTTAGATGAATCAGACAAAGGAGATATGGAAGGTCAAACTGAGGACAAGGAAATAGAAAGATGATTAAGTTTTAGTATAGTTCTACAGCAAGAACCCAGTTCACTATACTGGTAAAGTGATCAAGAATAATGATGATGATGGTGACTATGAAGAGAAATCTATACAAATGGGAACCAAAAAAGCCAAACGCACATAGCTGATACATCATATGTGCTAGGAAAAAGTGTTGTAATGGTCTTACAAAATCTGTTCACTTGGGAAAAACCAAAGGACAGTGTGAATGCCTAAAATTTGATGTCAATAAACAATTTAAACTTTAATGCATATTGTAAAAAATCTGAAATTATTTTCAAAAATTCTAAATATTAATTTTGTCTGACATTTTAATTCAGCCTGTATACTGAGGTAACAAAGGTCATGAGATAGCGATATGCACATATACAGGTGGTGGTAATATCATGTACTCAAGGTGTGAAAGGGCAGTGCATTGGCAGAGCTGTCATTTGTGCTTACGTGAAAAGGTGTGATTATGGCCGTATAACGGGAATTAACAGACTTTGAATGTGGAATGGTAGTTGGAGCTAGATGCATGTGACATTCCATTTTAGAGATCATTAGGGAATTCAATATTCTGAGATCCACAGTGTCAAGAGTGTGCCAAGAATACCCAATATCAGGCATTTCCTCTCACCATGGACAACATAGTAACCGACGGCTATCACTTACAACCAAGAGCAGCAGCATTTGCATAGAGTTGTCAGTGGTAACATACAAGCAATACTGCAGGAAATAACTGCTGTAATCAATGTGTGCCAATCATACCAAATTTCATGCATTACCTCTTGTCACAGACAATGCAGTGACTTATGGCCTTCACTTAATGACCAAGAGCACGGAGCTGTCAGTGTTAATAGACATGCAACACTGCATAAAATAGCTACATAAGCCAATGTAGGATGCATGACAAACATATCCATTGAGACAGTGTGCAGAAATTTGGTGTTAATGGGCTATGGCAGCAGGCCCCTCATGTGAGTGACTTTGATAACACAGCATGACATCACTTGTAGTGCCTCTCCTGGGCTTGTGACCATATAGAGTGGACCCTAGATGACTGGAAAACTGTGGCTGGATCAGATGAGTCTCAGTTCCAGTTGGTAATAGCTGATGATAGAGTTCGAGTGCGGCACAAACCCCATGAAGTCGTAGACACAAGTTGTCAACAAGGCACTGTACAAGCTGGTGGTGGCTCCCTAATGGTGTAGGCTGTGTTTTCATGGAATGGAATGGGTCCTCTGGTTCTACTGAACTGATCATTGACAGAAAATGGTTATGTTTGGCTACTTGGAGATAATTTGCAGTCATTTATGGGCTTCACGTTTCCAAACAGTGACGGAATTTTTGTGGATGACAATACACCCTGTCACTGGGTCGCAATTGTTTGTGATTGGTTTAAAAAACATTGTGTATGACTTGAGTGAATGAGTAGGCCACCCAGATGGCCTGACATGGATCTCATTGAACAGTTATGGGACATAATCAAGAGGTCACTTCATGCACAAAACCCAGCACTGGCAACACTTTTGCTGTTATGGATGACTACAGAGACAGCATGGGTCAGTATTTCAACTACTTGTTGAGTCTATGCCACATTGAACAGCTGCACTATGCCAGGCTAAAAGAGGTTGACACAATATTAGGAGGTATCCCATGACTTTTTTAACCTCAGTGTATCCTGAAGTTGTTGAGTAACACAGGTTAAGCCAACATGAATGCAGTTCTTTGTGCTTGTTACTCTGCACCTTAGTATGTTTTACACTCTGCCCTGCACTGGGGCACTCTGTAAGAATTTGCAGCCTCATATAATGTTCACAGTAAATACCCCTATTTCAAGGCCATACTGTGTCTGTGAGTTTTAAATGATTCTTAAATAAAGGTATATGAAAAGAACAAGGTTTTCACAACAACATTTTTTTTAATTTAAGAAAATAACTATTCTGGTAACTGTACTACACCTTTCCCTATTATGTTTTTTTTCCCTTCATAGTCCACCTTAACAGAAAACAGGAGAGTTGTGTTTATTGTTAATTGCCTAATGAGTAGAGTACCATGGTGAAATTTGAATAATCTGAAACTTGGTAATCCTACCCATTTACCGAAAAAACTATGCAAAATACTGTCATTGGAGCTGCTATCCTCACAGATCCAGCAGCAGGAAAAGTCTTTCATACCCCATATACCAATGATCACAATCAGTTTACCCATTTATTTGAAGCAACTTCCGTTTCAGATCAAGGTTTCACTTGCAATAACAATAAAGAAGGCTCACAGCCAAAGAGGGGGGGTAAGAGGAAATGGACAGAGGGTAGGTGGGGGGAGGAAATGGATATAGAGAGGGGGAAGGAGGAGATGGACAAAGAGGTGGAGAGGAAATGAACATATAGAGGCAGATGGAGGAGATAGCCAAAAGGAGGGAGGAGGAGGAGGTGGCTAGAGATGAGGGAAGAGGAGATGGACAGAGAGAGGGGGAAATTTGGAAATTTGTGGTAAGGTTCTATGGGACCAAACTGCTGAGGTCATCGGTCCTTAGGCTTACACATTAAACTAACTTAAACTAACTTTCGATAAGGACAACACACACACCCATGCCCAAGGGAGGACTCAAACCTCCAACAGGGGGGGGGGGGGGGGGGGGGAGCTGCGTGAACCATAACAAGGCACCTCAGACCGCACGGCTACCCCACGCAGCAGAGAGAGGGGTAAGAAGATGATGAACACAGAGAGGAGTGAGAAAGAGGAGGAGATGGACAAAGAGAGGGGAGAAGGAGATGGAAAGAGAGAGGGGAAGGGAGGAGATGATGATGTATATCCAATTCCCATACATGTTTAGTAATTGCAAAGCATTGGCAGGATCTCTAGTCCATAAACAAAGCCAAGTTCATCTCAGGTGACTTACATCACTTGCAAGATGCAGTGCTTCTGGGACGCTATTGATATCCAATATTGGTGTCTCCAATGTGAAACTGGCTTGGTACATAGGACCGAAAGCATCCAGGGTTATGTTGGTGGAAGCAAGGAGAGCTAGAGGGGTGGCAGAACTTCCTAACAACAGACTGAGCTGCGTAGGCTTGGGGCCTTACAACCAAAATGGCCCAGTCAGTGAGTGTGGAGGTGGCAGCACACCTGAGGTCGTAGCTTGTTCTGGTTGAACTGGGGTGAGGGAAGGGTGGGGTGAAGGTAGAGGGTTTGTGACCATTGTTACCCACACTGTGGGCCACTCCCTCACCCACCAGTAAGCAGGGGCATAGGCTGTTCCCAGGACATGGTCAGAGGGCGCCATGTTTAGTGACTCTAGTGTCTCGCTCAGGAGTCAATGGTGGCAGTGGGGATAGTGGTGCCAATTGCGGCCATGGCTGGAGCTGGTTGCAGTGATGGTCAGACAGCCATAACATCAAACAGCTGATGCTCCCTATGGATGATGAGGACCCCTTGTATCCAATCTGGATGCTGGCCGAATGTGCTTGCCCAGATGTTCTTAGTTTGGGTACACTATACAGGATGTAAGACATCTAACATAGTGCAATACCAGGGCCCATGTAACCAGGCTGATCACCCAGATGGGGATGGACTGATATGACTTGAGGGAACTGTGCAGGGCTCCTTTGGTTGACAATGTGTGTAAGGTCTTCCACATGTGAGTTTGAATGTACAGACCATCCACTCATCTTCTGCATTGGCATCAGAGTGAAATAGGGTACTGCTAAGGTGATCAATGCCCTTACAGTGAAAGAAGTCCTGTAATTGTGTTGGCATAAATTGTGTCCCATTATCTGACACCAGCATGTATAGCATTCCCTCAATGACGAATATCATTGACAGGGTACAGATAACAGCAGGGGCAGTAGTGGACATCATCGAGGCCACATAAGGAAAGTTTGAGAGAGCCTCCATTGCCAACAGCCACATAGCTCTTTGAAATGGACCAGCAAAGTCAACTCGAATTCTCTTCCCATAGATGGTCAGGGCAGATCCATGGTGGGAAACATTGCACAGGGGCTGACTAATTGAGGGAGCACGTGTGACAGGAGTGGTATGTGTGTTCAATGTTGGCATCAATAATGAGCCAGTAGATGTGGCACTGTGCCAATACATTGTGTACATCATCTTGCAGTGCGGGGTTTGCAGGAGCTGGAGGATACAGGGCCGGAGTGAGATCAAAATGATGACCTGGCACTGGGAGTTGGAAGATACAGGGACAGAGAAAGGTCAAAATGATGACCTGCCACTGAGAGTCATTTGTGGCCAACATTAAGACACCCTTCATGGCACTGAGCCAGTAGCAAAGTGCAGTATAGTTGTGAATGGCTGGGTTCACCTGCCTAGAAACATGCTCCGGCCATCCCTTCTGTACTGCACACAAAGCTTTCCGCAGGATGACACTGCAGTCAAATTGTGTCCAGTCGGTGGAAATTCATCCAAGATTTCTTCGAGCTGTTGGTCCAGAGCAAAACAAACTGTTCCTGGCGATCAAATTCTGTGTTGGGGCCACGAAGAGGACAGGAGGGAGCATCTACAGTGGCGTGTTGGGCAGTGGGCTGAAAGCGAATTTCATAATGGTAACCATTTAAGAACAATAACTAATGCTACAGACGCTTTTCCGTCTTTCCCAGAGCCTGGACAATGAAATTTGGTCAGTCAGCAGGTGGTACTTGCTTCCATACAAATACAAATGAAATTTCTTGATCCTGTAGCTGATAGGTAAAGTCTCCTCTTCAATTTGTGAATAGTTGAGCTGCGTCACATTCAATGTTTTGGAGACAAAGGCGACTAATGATTTAGAACCATCCAACACCTTGTGGGTCAAAACTCTTGCAATTCTGTACTGGGATGCAGCCATCATGAGTGTCCACAGCAGGCCTCGCATGTATGGCATCAGACACAGCATTACCTTGAGACCATCCGTAAGGCACTGAGAAGCCTGTTGACAGGCGATCAACCACACAAATTTGATGCCATTCTCATGCAGCTGTTTTAGAGGGAGTGCAATTTGTGCCACTTGGGAAATAAACTTGGCTATGAGATTTTTCCAAGGAACAATTTCAGTGTTTAATTAGTTGGCATATTAGTGACTGTGTCAATGATGTCACAAGTGAATACGATACCCTTGTGACTAAGAATGTGATCCAGGTATATGATGCTGGATGCGACGAAAATGCACTTTTACAACTGGCAGCATAAGCCATTTTCCTGCAGATGCTTGAAAAGGGACTCAGGGTTCCTGGGTGTTCCGCATAGATCAACCTTGTAACAATTACTTCATTATCATGTCCAGTTTTGAGTTAGGCATCCTTGCATGTTCCAATTTCAAGGAAACTGCAGCTGATCTTTCCATCTCTTCTTAGGATGCCCAACATATCTTTTTCCTCGATGTGTATATTTTTCTACTGATTAGGTATTTGTTCATCTGACATTCTTTGTGCTGTGTTAAGGCCTTATGCCTACTCACCCAGCAACCAACAACACAGGCAGATTATGTGGGCATGGACCTCACAGGGGACAGCTCTTCAGATGATAGACAAAGGATGGCGGCGCTCTGCCTGGCCATCACACGACAACACAAGAACCGCTAGGCGTCACTAGCTTTGTGGACCTTTTCTTCTCCGTAGGTCATATGACTGTAAGTAGTACCTGCAGTATTTTGGAGCCTAGGTTGTATTTAGGCCAGCGCCCCAGCCACGATCTGGCAGTTTGCTCTGGGTGTGTTTCCTAGGACAGATGCCAATTGTGAAAGCATCCCCACAACCAGGATCTCACTCTGGAGCCGCCACTGTGACGATGATGCCACCCACATCAACCGTTGACTCCAGAAGGTGCTATCTGTGGAACTACACCATTTGTGGCGTTTGCACCAGAGAGTGTGACCTGCATGCCCATATGGAGAGGGAGGGAGGGAGAGAGAAATAGACACTAGTACTTACTTTCACAACAGTCGGGATTTATGTGAGAGACATCCTCTGGAACGCCAGGCTGTCTCACAAGGGCCGAAAATTCACTGGCACTCAACAAAGGTGATGGCATGCTCACGTCTGTAACAAAGAAGAAATTAGTCATCTGATTGCAAGTGATAAAAAAAGAAAGCATACATACACACATGGAAAAACAACAGAAAATCATTTCCACATACCTGTTTCGTTAGACATCAATCCGGGCCGCTCGAATGAGCTCCTGTTCTGAAACGCCTCTGTATATAGGCCAGCGCTGCCTATTCCAGGAATGCTTATCGCTGCATATTCAAGTCGATTCCTGAGTGCGCATAGACGCAGGTGAGCCAGAAGCTGTCCGCAGCTAAAGAATAGCTTATACATGCACCAGATTATGGCAGCACTATCACGCAATCTCCGCCCACACCCTGCGTTCAGATTTTCACCTCTACTCTGTGGTACATTACCGACGTTATTACACTGCCAGAAAAAAAAAATAGTACGCCCTTTTAGAGATTTTCAATTCACTCAAGGTTTTTTGTTGCAACAGCGCATATGGAGTACCGTACATGAAATGACTGCATTTACAGACCAATAACACGAGCGGTTCTGAGGTACCAGGTCTCGACCCATGCTGAAATACCTATATTAGTACGTAGTGTAGCCTCCCTGGGTGGCAATGCAGGCGCTGAGTCTGGCATCCAGTTGATCGTACAAATGGCAAATACTGTCCTGTGATACGTTACCCTACGCCTGCTCGACCTGTTCATGTAGTTGTTGGTCGACAAGTTGCTTGAGTCACTTCTCATCCCATCATATCCGAAACGAGCTCGATTGGAGACAAGTCTGTTGATCGTTCTGCATAGGGAAGTTGCTGCACATCATCCAGAGCACATTGAGTTTCACGGGCAGCTTTTGGGCAAGCATTATCTTGTTGAAACAACACATCACCTTCTTGTTGCAAGAATGGCAAAAGAACAGGTCTAACAACATTCTGAACATACTGAGCGGTGGTTAGCGTCCATTCCAGAAACACCAAAGCTTAACGAACGCTTTAGCTTATCGCAATACAGACCATAAGACCTGGGTTGGGACCAGTAGGTCTTGGAAGAATGCAGTGTGCAAGAGAGTGCTCCCCAGGTCTACGTCATACACGTAAATGACCATCACTTGTGTGCAGGCAGAATCTACTTGCACTGCTGAAGACCACATGCTGTTCCATCTTCCAAGTGATCCACTGACGGCAGCAGCCGAACCATACATGTCGATGCTGTGGCGAGAGTGGAAGACAGGCTAGAGGTGTGCATGCCCGTAGTCCCACTGCTAATAACCGGATCGCAACAACTCATGTTGATATGTCTAGGCTCATAAGCCCTCTTATCTTTGCTGTGGTAGCTGTATGATCTGTCAATGCTGCCCTTATACTACGAAGATCCTGGCAGGTGTCTGTGTTGTGTGGACATGCAGAACCTCATCTACAGGTGTGAAGATGTTCACGTGATGACTGAAACCAGCAACGTTGCACAACTGATGCAGCACGTCCAACTTGTGTGGAAATTCTCCGAAAGGACCATTCCGCCATTCAGAAGGCCACAATTTGACCCTTTTCAGAATTGCTCAGTTGACTGTAGAAAGCACGAGTCTGCCTCCGTGGCATTATTACCTGCTTGCTTCATACGTTTACACCACACTGAGCCTTCTGGCTATGAGCATTCCCTATCAAAGATCGCGCTTTGATAACTACTCCACTATGCTGTCTGTTGGTGGATGACGTTGAAACTATTATCAGTACATATACTGTCCCCATGGTGACATATGCTGCATCAGATCAAAATCAAAGTTGTCTTTCCCTGTGTACTATTTTTTTTTCCGGCAGTGTATATTAAAGTGCAGGCGTTAGTTATATGATATTTGAGACCATGTTAAGCTGCCCCACATCTGGTGCTGTGAATATGATACGTTTAACCATTGCACAATTACTGGCGGAAAAAATACACTTGGCCAGTAGTGAGGCTATGGCAGTCAGTGGCTGCCGCTGTTGTTTGGCGTTTCCTACCCACACAAATTGGTGACTTCAACGAGCAGTGACTCCTTCTTGCTGAGAGCAGCCCGCTATCTCAAAGACATGTGTCCTAGAGCAATAATGACAGTCACCATCACGAATCTGTTCACTGCTCGCCGCTGCGGACACTTCCTGGCTTTGCCCATGGTGCTGAGTGCTCGCACGCAAGAATGTCTGGGAAGAAAGTTCATTTCGCTAAACAGGTATGCGCTCAGTTCACATATTAGACGACTGGCCGCTTACTATAATACAGAGACGCTCGTGTGGGTCCCTGGGTGCACGCTGTTGTTGACAGATGGCGCTTCCAGAAACGTACAGAGGACGTTTCAAGAATTATAAGTCCAGTACTCAGCGAACCACGCAGACAGTGTATAATGAATACTTGCCTGAACCCTGTAAGAGGAGGAGGAGGAGGCTGTGAGTAAATAAAACAATTTGTATTTTGAAAAAGACAGGCTCATTGATTAAATATCCAACTTATAAGTACTTGTACATTTTCTGAAGCACAAATATAATCACTTATGTGTCCATACTTTTTCCTCAGTCTCCAAAGAGCTGAGCAATTAAGATCTTCAGCGTTTCTTATGGCACAAAACCACATAACTTTTTCACGACCTTTGACATAAACAATGTTGTCTCTATGATCGTAGATTCGAAGCGTCATCACCGTTTCCAATACCCATACAGAATTTTCACATGCTTGGAATGCAACGTCTTAGAACAGAAATTGTTCACACTCGTCGTGAATGCCGTAACGATGCTCATTCTTTGAGGAGCCACTGCGGACTGCCTGTGGTGCAAAGAAGTACCGACACATTTATACTATTCGCTGCACAGTTCCTGTGAGATGTGAGTAATTAATAATATAGTCGTGCAATAATAACGCGTACGCCACTGTGTTTGGCGGGAAATTGCTTGACGATTCACATTCAATGCGGATGTCTAGAGGACCTGGGCTGATACTTTCGTTTTGCTTCGAGCAGTCAGTCGCAACAATAGGTGCTAATTATTTAAATTTCTGTGGGTTGAGCATTGATCCCAACTCGTCGTCCCCCACAATATTGGCTGCTAATGGCAATAGAGGGCGTGTCTGGAGTATCCAATGGTGAGCACAGCATGAGGCTACAGAGCGTAGTTGAACTGCTTAGACGACGAGTAACTCACAACAGTGCTACAGTGCTAGTGGTGTTGATACAAAGTAGAACAATCGCAATGACGACAAAGCAAACATAGTATTATATCTACAACAAGAGTTGCTAAATTTGACATTTCGTCAGAAAGGAACCCAAGGAATTTTGCAGAGTGATGAAGAAGTAGCAGATGGAACATTGGCGTTTCTGCAAGATGAGTCACTGGAATGTGTGGTGTTATGTACGCAGGACTGTGTGGACAACGTACATGAGGAGTACAATGACGACGGTATGTGTTTAACAAACTAAAGTGATACTGAAACAGGTGTCGAAACATATAGTTCATCATTCTTGTCGGACAGATAGCCACAAATCCCGTCTCCAGTGAAACATAGCAAAGGACAATCAATGACCAAGGATTGGGCACTAAACATAATTACGTACATGGAAGATCATCCACAGAATATTAAAAAAGCAATTATGAACATATTTCGAGTTAGATCACAGCAATATCAGTGCGTAGTTCATAAGCAAAACTGCAGATATTCAAGGGAGGACAAGGCATACAAAACTGGTATTTGCTAGTTTCAAGGATGCTCGATAAAAGTTACAGGATGTACATGATAGTGACTTACTATGTTATGGATCAACATCAAATTCAATCAAATTGCGTGTGACATAGATTACGATGATTTCAAGGGAAGCAGTGGATGGTTGTATAACTTCAAACAATGCTACAGAATTGGAAGAAGTAAGATACCGAAATTTCAAACAAAGTGTCAACTTGACGATGCACAGCAAACTGCGGAATTGACCTGAAAATCTGTAGATGAGATAAACAAACTTATCCCATTGAGAGTAAAGAATTTCTTTTCAGCGCCGACCAGTCCGGATTTGAAGAGGAAATGCATATGAAAGGTACTCTGAAAATGAGAAGAACTAAGAGACTTGTATCAAGATCAGCTAATATCAATGTCTTAACACATTTGTACATAATTATGACAACTTTTAATTTGGATGGTAAATTGGCTGGAAATTTATTTATTGTATTGCGAGAAGTTGAAGGTGCTCTCCCCCTATGATTCTTTCTTGTGCGTGTGATCTTGCAAGGACAGTAGGGAATATTTACGCCACAGCAAGAAAGAGTGGAAAAATGGGTGTGAAAGAGCTACATTTATGGTATGAGCACTGCTTTTTGCCAATAGCTGCTCAAAATCACTTTCTTTTGCTTGATTCCTCGTCTGCATATAAAAAACATACTACTTTAGAACAAATTATCTCTGCTGAAAAGTGTATGTCTTTACTATTCATACCACCTGGAACCACTGGACAAATTCAGCCTCTGGATGTTCGTTTTTTCCATGCCTGTAAAATATATTACCGCACAATCTGCAGTGACGCCTTAAAGAATAGACAGTTTCGTGATTAGATCCATGAGAGACTGTTCTACATTCGCTTGCATGCCATCACATTCCACCATTTCTCATCACCCCATTACACCACCGTGATTCTATATGCATTCTTTAAGAGTGGATACCTAGCTGAACACCCTGCAAGGTTTGTAACTCCCAAGGAGTTCACCTTCGATCCTGATGGCGCAAAACTTTGTGACCACTGTGGGGTGCCATTTTTTATTCGATGCCCATGGTGCAAATTAATGGTTTGTTTTGAACACTTCTTGAATGTCGATGTTGTCCATTTTGTGAAGTGCAAGTCATTCATACCATAGAAGGTTGACCTCTGCGCCTCCCAGACACTCATTTTCTGTCGCCCTCCTGATGCACATGGTGAGTCATTAGCAGCTAATATTTTTCCTGTCATAATTATTATCACAACACTTTCAAATGAGCCTTACTAAATACTGAACTTGCGACCTTTTACTCAAGAGATTCCTTGTTAGTCACATTCCCTCGTCTGTCTATCTGCAGGCGCAGTATAATGAAATGTGGCGATTCTAGTTTTACAGTCATCTTAGTTGTCTGGCTATGTTTTGAAATCGTAGGTAGAGCTGGATACTCATAGATTTCTCATGAACAGAAACTTAGTGGTAGTTGAGCTCCAGCGTTCAGCACAGGTAAGAGCTTCAGGCTCTGATACAAAATGTGTGTTACTTTCTGCTCTAAATTATCCAAAACAATTTTATTTCCTGCTGCTTGTGATTCGTAAATGTACACATTATTATCTGTTGCAGTTAGAATGAGAATTAGTTCCTGTTTAACATCAAAATAGCCCTCTCATTGTGCTCAAAGAACATCATAAGCATTTTGAGAGGGATGCACGTCCCAGCACGGTTACTTATCGTTTTGTCAATGAACCAACCTTCATTTTGTAAAACATTCAGGTCCACATTTGGTGCGGATACGTAAGTTTTGAGTGTTGGGATTTCAATGTCCCTTGCTTGGTCGACCTCGATGCCATTAAGTTTGTATCGTATCTCTTAAACAGGAAGACCTTTCAAGTATAGGACACTGCTGCTGGGAATTGTTAATTCATCTTGAGGCTGAATCAGTATTCGAATCTCATCATTATTATTGAATATCAGCGATGCAAATGGTTTGTGAGATACGTGTTCCTGACATGTGATTCGTTCGTCATACTGAACTGATGCTGTTATTTCGAGAGACGCCATTATGAGGCTTCAGTACAGTTGACTTAAGGAACTCATCATTCTGATGTGCTTTCGCCTTGTCCTTCCACTTCAGAGTGATATACCGACTTATATGTGAGGTGGTTTTACAACATAATCCCATGGTAGCACTGTTCGAAATGAAGACGTACTACGATCTCCCGTCCTGTCAATGACGTTCAACTCGACATGGTCTAATGTCCGAACAGCCACTGGGAGACGTACTGGACTCCAGGGACATCAAGGAGTTTGTGTCTCGCTCCCACTGTTGGAAAGAACCCATAGAGTGTGTTATTAATCGGTCATTGGTGTATGAATTCGTAGCAGTATTACACTCAACACGGATAGTACTAACAGGAAAAATATCCACAGGTAGGTACAACTCGGTAAGTCTTTCAGTATTATTAGCAAAAACTTGACTCCTCGAGAAACCAAGTACTGATCCTATTGAACCTTCTTGCCTAAAGTCAATAGTATGTTTCGTCGTTTTTATGTCTGCTTTAAACGTATTTACATTTGCACGTAAGCCTTTTACAGATAGTTTTATAACTGCATTTACATTGTCAGTGTCATACGATCCAGGAGGAATCTCTACTACCTTGCCCCCTCCAAGGTGAAGTTTAGTGTTCGTTTCAGTGATGTTTGGGATGCTGTTATAGGTTTCCAAACCGACCAGTGCAATACTCCACTCACGCTTGCTTAGCTCTACTGTGGGTAAGTAATTTGCACTTAATACAGACGAACGCTTTTTTTAGAATGAGAGTGTACAAAATGGCTTATGAAGCTTGAATGTCGAGGTGATGTGCATGTTGCTTGCTTTTTTAGCTATCGTCAGGAGAAACATTAGACAGGAGTAACCACAGAGGTATGAATCAAAGTTTTGGTAGCATCAAAAATAGTAGAAAATATGACCGTTGTAGAAGTATCAGTACAATTTTGCGGCGGTCGTAAATCCCCATACAATTCAAATTAAAGCACATTGTTATGTTTTCTCTTAAGATTTGCAACCCAGTGCGTTGTACATCTTCCTGCGACGTCTAAATTCACGATACCACACTCCTTGTATTTTCAAGTCCTCTTCGGGAAAGTATTCTGCATAAATACTCCACCGAATCTTGGTATTTTGAGTTTCTTGACGAATTTAAGCCGATCAGTATTGGTAAGTGGTCTGTTAGGTAGAATAGTTAGAGGATTTTTTTTAATACACAGTCTAACCCTTACTTATATGGTTTCAAATATAGTCCTTTACTAATAGCGATGGCCTCCATCACCCTGTTATGCCTTTTAGATTCCTCCAGCTGCTCCTATGCGTTTTGTGCATTCTTCACTGTTCGGGCTATGGCGGCAACGCCAGCCACAATTTACCCAGCTGTTGAGAGCCTCACTAACGTTGGGATTAGGAATGAGTTAATTCGACCAGAAGTGTTTGGAATCGGCAGGATCCTGGGCATTTTAACAGGACATCTTCTTATTCCTTTCTACTTCTTCTTGATGATGCTTTTTTCCCGCTATCACAGCTGATTGGAAGCAATTTTTTAAACACGCAGTTGATTTCTTCTTCTTCAGTGTGCGACGAGCCGCGGTCATTGTTTGTTTGAAATTTATTCCTGCACCCAATATAATATTGGTATGCATTTCTTTATCGACTTCAGTTGCCACAATACCTTGTCCTACGCCTATATCCCTTATTTGGCCCATTTGCTTCGCTTTATTAGTTAAAATTTGGTCTACTGTGCGATGTTCTGCCAAACCTTGATTTGCAGCATATGCTAAGTCATGCACCTTGCAGGCTTCGTCAAGTAGATAAATCCCCTTATCACCATAAGCTAGACGCTTTTTCAGTTTCGTTCCAGGTCCGCAGAAATGGTAACCAGGAAGATGAAGCTCTACTGGCAGTTTAGCGAAAATGCCACCACCAACTATGCTGAAGAGCTTCCTAGCACTCGTGGTATGCTACTGGGCTGCCTGAGGCTTGCGGGCCCTGTTATACAGCAAATCGCGAGCGTCCATCCAGCTGTTTTGTAATTCTGGAAAGCCGAGCCATTTCACTAACGCTCTGTTCCCGCGACTCCTTATGGCGCAATGTACGAGAAACACGAAACTTTTCTGCAATTGTTTGTGTAAAAATTCCTAGAATTTTTTCACCATCGCTGTCCTTTAAAATGTTTGTTCTCGGGTTTGTCCTCTGTACTTTGCAAACTGTAAATATCTCTGTTGACCAGTTAGGCAGATAGGACTTCTCAAATGCAGTTTTGAATTTCGAAATACGCACCGAATCACTTACTTTGAATTTCTGCTTGCATGGATCCATCATCTCAATACGATTGTATGCAGTATTTAGAAGGCACTTGTCATGTATATCGATAGATCTCTTCGTAATCTTGCTATGTTCTGTTCGACTATACTCTCCAATAATTTGTGGGAGAATGTCTGTCCATATGTATGAGGCACCAAGATTAAACTGCATCCTCATACGTTTCTTAATGGTTCTGTTCAGATGCTCCATAACACTCGCTTTCATGTGGAAGGATGTTGACTGGTGGTTTATCCCATATAACTACATTGCCGATTTGAAATCCTTACTGTAAAATTCACCTCATGGTCAGTGTGTAGGTTGTCAGGACAACGATTCGTACTAGTTTGAAACAATTGTTCAAACGCCTGCGCCACGTCCCTTCACAGGAAAGGTCCAGGCGAATTTGGAATATGTTTCTACGATCCTTAAGATATATTTGAAGCCTTAATTGTATCGCAAGTATTTTCTCATATCCATGAGATCGGCCTGCCATAAATCATTCAAGCCATGTATTACCATCTACGTTCATAGAATCTGTGGGTGGGCCTGTGAAATTCACAGACCACCGTCTGCAATCACTGATATTATTTCATTCATGTGTGTTGTATTCCCTGCTGCTGCTGATGCCGTTAGTAGTGTTAATTGTCTATGATTTTGTTAGGTTCGTCGTAAAATATATAGGCCTACTCCAGAGATAGTGTGTTCAGCTTTTTATTTTAGTAGTAAGAGGACATTCTGAGTGCTCTCGGGAGCTATTTTGTAAGCCTACTTTTTGTGAGCAGAGAAATGACAAATTTTAAGCATAATATGTTTCGTTTTTATTTTATTATATTTTTATTTTATCTTTTTATTTATTTTATTTTATTTATTTTCTTATTTCTAATAAATCCAACAGGTTGGATGTTCTTCCTCTGGAATTACATATGAAAAGAATAAAATATCATTAGTAATCAATATATTTTTCTCTTCAAATAAAGTGAGGTAAAATTTTTAAAGGAATTCGTACTAAAATTCTAGGTCATGAACTTCATTATCGTTACTCTTAATTTTCTTCATTCCTCTGCATATAAGTTTAATATTTCCATCTTCAAAATACCAAAGATCCCAACCAGTAATTTACTTATAATGTCTGTTAGGCAAAATAATTTTAATATCGTTATTAAGCTCCATACAAATTTTTACACCATATTTAGTATTCAGATACTCACACCCAGAAATGTTACATAAAACATTTACTTCTAGCTCTCTAATTTTTTAAAACAAATTAGAATTGCTTACATTATTGAGCTTCTTCAGTAGCGGCTCCATTTATGGAGCAAAAATTTTTATTAATAAAATTTAGATTTAGTTTAATATAACAAAGCTGCAGGCCATATCAAAGAAACCCAGAGGGTTTTTCCTTGATGTTTCTTGCCTGCTTCTTATTTTCGCACTCCAGGTTTTTTCTGGTGTTGTTGTTGTTTCACTTTTTTTCTTTGACACTGTTACTGTCCCATCTTCTTCCGCTTATAGATCAAGGAGCTGCCAGATTAGCTACCAGAGGTTCTCAAAGAATGCAAGAAAGCAGATGATTTAATGATGGCTGGCCAAACCAGTAGCAAATCCACCAGCTATGCCCCTATGGGCTAGCAAAAACCGTTTACAAATCGTATATAGAGTTGGTATTCTGAGTGACAATGTTGATTTGTGAACACAAAATGAGACATCTGTTAGCAGTTTCCTGAATGAGCACTGTGTGATAAGTTTATCTTTTGTGGATGAGAGACAAAGATAGTTGCAGTGCTGATAGCTAGAGGTAGTTTGTAGCACTAAATCAGTCACACACACTTCCCAAATCAGCCTACCGAGTCAGCTCTCTCAGGCAGACGAGACCTATATATTGCAACACTGCTTCTGAGCTCCAAAATAGATTGATTTTTGTTTATTCCTCATCCAAATATTAACCAACTTTAAAAATTCAAAAAGCTAGCCCAATCTACGTGAAAAGGGCTATCTAGAGAAATAATAATAAATATCATCGGATATTATCCTCTAATTGATGTAGAAAATTTTTCCTTTATCTTTTTAAAATGTTCTGCATAGGAAATGTAGCAACTCTAAGATTTTTTATTCATTTTATATACACACATCAAAAAAAGTTTTGCATCACCCTGGTTCCCAGAACTTCTGAAGATAGACGTTGACTGTGGATACTGTATCACAGACACAGTCCCTTTGACTGTTCAGAGATGTCACTAACCCTGCCCAAAGATGTCAACTACCATGCATAAGCAGCGCCTATTAAATGGAGGGGGTCCGACAGCCAATCAGTTTCAGTCATTCCACCAGGAAGGTGGTACAAAGCTCATGTTTTCTGTAGTTCAACCATGCCTAGACGGTCAATACCACAGTTCGATCTCGTCTGCATTATTACTTTGTGCCAGGAAGGGCTCTCAAGAAGGGAAGTGTCCAGGCATCTCGGAGTGTACCAAAGCGACGTTGTTCGGACGTGGAGGAGAGCCAGAGAGCCAGAAACTGTCAACAACATGCCTCACTCACGCCACCAAAGGGCCACTACTGCAGTGGATAACCGCTGTCTACGGATTATGGCTCCGAGGAACCCTGACAGCAACGACACCATGTCGAATAATTATTTTCGTGCAGCCACAGGACGTCGTGTTACGACTCAAACTGTGCACAATAGGCTGCATGATGCGCAATTTCACTCCCGACGTCCATGGCGTGGTCCATCTCTGCAACCACGACACCAAGCAGTGCGGTGCAGATGGGTCCAACAACATGCTGAATGGACTGATCAGGATTGGCATCACGTTCTCTTCACCGATTAGTGCCGCATATGCCTTCAACCAGACAATCGTCGGAGAAGTGTTTGGAGGCAACCCAGCAGGCTGAACGCCTTAGACACACTGTCCAGCGAGTGCAGCAACGTGGAGGTTCCCTGCTGTTTTAGGGTGGCATTATGTGGGGCCGATGTACGCCGCTGGTGGTCATGTAAGGCGCCGTAATGGCTGTACGATACGTGAATACCATCCTCTGGCCGATAGTGCAACTCTATTGGCAGCATATTGGCGAGGCATTCGTATTCATGGGCGACAATTCGCGCCCCCATCATGCACATTTTGTGAATGACTTCCTTCAGGATAACGACATCTCTCGACTAGAGTGGCCAACATGTTCTCCAGACATGAACCCTATCGAACATGCCTGAGATAGATTGAAAAGGGCTCTTTATGGACGACTTGATACACCAACCATTGTGAGGGATCTATGCCAAATCGCCGATGAGGAGTGGTACAATCTGGACCAGCAGCATCTTGATGACTTAGTGGATAGTACGCCACAACGAACACAGGTATGCATCAATGCAAGAGGACGGGCCACTGGGTATAACAGGTACCAGTGTGTACAAAAATGTGGGCCACCACCTCTGAAAGTCTCGCTGTTTGGTGGTACAACATGCAATGTGTGGTTTTTATGAGCAATAAAAAGGGCGGAAATGATGTTTATGTTGATCTGTATTTCTATTTTCTAACCAGGTTCGGGAAATCTCAGAACTGAGGTGATGCAAAACTTTTTTTGATGTGTGTAATTAAAAATTTGTACTCAAAATCATATGCTGACCATCATATGTCCAATGTCTTTCACTATGAATGCAGCGCTCAGCTTCATTGTTGTTTTCTGTATGGGCAATACATTCATTCTTCTTGATACAGTTTTGACAAAGATGGAATAATTTGTTATGGAACTGTATGGACTGATGTTAACATCATCTTTTAGTCATGTAACATGCTTAAAATCTCAGAAAATATCCCACGCCTTCAGGTAATTGCTTGGTGGATTTAGATTCCATGCTTTTTGAGGAAAAAGTTCATTTCTTCCATTCTTTACATAGATATCCTGTTGTTTGATGTGATCAAACAATCCTCTGATTAGTTTTTTGGTTAGTAGAATCATAACAAAAATAAAATAAGACATATAAAATCCTGCAGAATTATATTAATTGGTGATATCTAGCTCAAAATTTCTCTTTCCATTCAGTCCAGCAATGTCTATGGCTTGTGGTACAAAGAAAGATATGGAAATCTTCAGTGTTTTTAGTCTTTCTTGCTCTGCCTTGAGTGAAAATTATTGTTCATATGTAATCACAGAAACTCAGATTTCCATTGATTCAACAACAATTTTGCCTTCCTTAGGAAGTGTAGTCATATCTTCAACACCAGCTTCTTTATTATCAGCCCATCTAAGAATGGCATCGTTTGCCCTAGAACTCCAAGTAAAACTTATAGTAATATCCACTTCCCAATTCATTTCCTTAAGTAGATAGAAAATGGGGCTATCAGCAAATATTTTGTGTGCAGGCTCATTTTCTATCTACAGTCATCTAAATTTCACATCAATCAAATCAATAAAAATCAGAAAAATTATATATTTAAACTGAATATGTAAATGATTGATTATCAGTTAGCTATAAACTTTTATCTGAAAGAAAAAACTGCATATAAGAAAATTTAAAATTTTCGAAAGTAAATTTTTATAAGATAAACAAATTTTTCATTTTTATTTTAATAATTACATTCATCTTTATCTATATTACTTTCATTATATTATCGAGCAATACTCAAAAAATCTAAAGATTGAAAACTTACAGTATTGTATTTTGAATATCATTAGTTAAACTATTTTCTCTATAAAAATTGTGTAGGCTAATATAGCATTAGGAATTTTATCATTAAAAGTAGGACATAATTCCAGAATTGCTTTTTTGCTGCCATACTATTTGTACTTCAAGTCATATTTAAATAGGATAATTTGTAATGAAGTCATATGGATTTATAACAATATCTCTTTTGAATTATGTTACTCATTTAAAATCATGAAATGAATTGTAAATTTTTAAAACATCCTTTGGGAGATCTAAATTCCACATTTCTCGAGGAAAAATTTCAGTTATACCATATTTTAAATAAATATTCTGTAATTTAAAATTATCAATTAAAGAAGACTCACAAACTTGATTATTTTTTCTTTTTTTGAAAAAGAACAAAAAATAACTCTGCTGAATTATAGTGATGTCTTATATCTATTAAAAATTATTTTTATTACTTAGTCCATCGATCTCTATAGTTTGTAATTCAAAGAAAGATATTGGTATTTTAGGATTTTTAATCTTTCTTGTTCTGTTTCAAGTTCGTAATTAGGATTATATTTAACAATGGGTACTCTAATATCCATATTTCCAATAACAATTGTTCCTTCATTTGGTAATATATCCTTTATTTCTATTCCAGCGTTATTTTCGTCAGACCATCTAAGATTACGATCATTTGAACTTGAACTAAAGCTAAAAATAACAGCTAAATCTCCTTCCAACATTATTTCTTTATAGACTTTTAAAAAACCAGTACGAGATTAAGTATTTCATTTCCATTACCTTTTGTTTTCCTGCTATTGAGTATGTGTCCTTCCACACAAATTTTATCAGAAAGTTCAATTTAATAAAACTCATGAAGAAATTAATCCTTCATAAAATATTATTATCTTTATAGTTACGAAATCAAACATTTTTGAACACAATTATCGATTAACTTTTTATTAGATTTTTTGTCATATGTAGGATAATCTGAACCATCAGTTTGAACTATTTTAATAGAGCGTGATTAGGATGAACCCAACCATCATAAATATTAATATTAACTTCTACACCTTCATTAGGAATATTATTTTTTTTTAGTTTTCTCATTGACTAGAAAAGAATGAAATTGATAGATATCAATTTTGTTCATTTATAAGGATTAAAATTTATTAAAAATATATTTTAAAGCATTAAATATGGGAAGCAGACTGTTATGAGAACTATCAAAACCAAGCAGTTAACCAAAAACTTATCATCTTCCTTTTTATAACATTTTCCTTAACATATATATACATCTGGATGTTTACTTTATGAAGTTCCTCTCCATTAAAATCTCTTGATTTGTATGTGATGAGATTAGAATAATTAACAGTTTCAACTGCAAAACTTTCGTTTGGCAGATTAGCTGTGTAGTCTTTCAATCTACTTATTCATACCTTATCACCTATTTTCTATTTAGGATTAGTAGTTTAAAATTTTTGTGTAAACAGCCTGCAGTAAAATTTTTTTGCTCACATCCTTTTGGGTTCATTTTTATTGGTGATCGTTTTTTGTATTATTATATTCACCTATTAATTTAGAAAATTTCTAATTAAGCTATTCCATTTGTCCTCTTTCAATGTTCTATTAAATCTTTCAATGACAGATGCTTCTAATTCAGTAAATGTTGAATAGTGATTAATATTTTACTTTTCTTAAGTTTTTGAAAATCTGTATTATAAAATTCCTTGCTGTCATTTGTTTGTAAATTTCTTGGAGATCTTTGGTATAACATTTTTTCAAAGTTTGGTGGTATATTTACTAGTTTATCCTTAACTGGAATAGCTCAAGCAGATTATGAACAAAATCGATTATAGTTAATAGGTATTTGTATTCACATTTTTGAAATTCTTTTTAATTTTGATGAATCCATTCCTACTAAATCTGCTTGACATATATGGTCTATAAAAAAACAAATAACATTTCTCCATTTAAAAGCTTTTCATATTGCTTTGAGTGATATAATAACCTTTTCTTCACGAATATAATTATGTTTTAAACCATGACCTACAAATTTCTCAACACATTTTACTTTTTTAGTTGCAGTTCTATTTGGAAAACGTGTCCCAGTAAAATTTTCGCATTTTAGACATCTAATACGATGGTCTGTAAGATGATTAAACTTAGTCATTTATATAAAGTTAAATTTCACTAAAAGAGAATTTTCTGCAGTACTAATATAAAATTGTATGTCTGTTATTAAAGTAATATTTTGATAACTGCATTATAATTATCAATTGGGCCACTCACTTCTACTCATATTTTACTTTTAGAAGAAAAGAAATTGAAACTTATGCATACATTTTTATTCACTTCTTCCTGAGATTGTATAAAAAATTCCCTCTTTTTAGAGCTATTTTATTTTTTACTTTATCTAATCCATGTTAATTAGTTTTTTAAATTTTTCGCTGATTTGTACTTCATGAATAACTAAATTTCCTATTTTTAGATCCACACAATTTTTAATTTTTTCTAATTCATGTTCATTAGTTTTGCATTAATTTTTGTTCTGTTCTATAAATTTATATTTCTTTTTTTTCTATTAAATTTTTAATTTATTTTTAATTTGCATGTAACAAATTGTTCTGTTTTTGAGTATATTACATATTTAATTTTTTCTAATTAATGGCTATATATTTTTGATTCCAATTCTTTATTAATTTTGGTTTCTATTTCACCTAATTTTCGTATTTACTTTAGTTAGTAAGTTTTTTAAAAATGCTCCAAACATTATTTTCTTCCATTCCAGAAATGTACATTTATCAAATTTAAATTATCTTCAAATTTATAATTTTCTGATATTAGTTTTAACACAAATACATATAAATGACCAAAAATAAATTCATCAAAATATTGTATTCCTTAAATGGTATAATATAAATAATTTTTCCCCAAATATTTATTTAATTCTTTTGGTTATTACCATCAAATTAATCAAAAACAACTTTTGTATTATTTATTTTCTAATTACAAATTCAAATGTTTTAATATTATCCAAAATATCTAAATTAACTATATTTTTTGAATTGCTAGGATATTGATTAATCTTAAAAATTCCTCAACAGTGTATAATTTTTAATTTCTTTGGGAGATTTTCTACTTCAAAATTTGATAATAGTTCGTTTTCACTTATTATTTCTTGAAACTTTTCCATCAAGTTTCTTTTTTCCCGTTGTTGAATTAAGTTTTTTTGTTGATCAAGTTCTTTAACTTTATGATTTTTATTTATTATTCTCCTACTGTGGCAACTACTGTACTGTACTTCTTGAATATAGCCCATAATAATAGGAAAAAGTATTTCCATGTGTTTATTTAGAAAATGGGTTTTCTTCATGTATAAGATGTTCAATAATTTTTTCACAAATGGGACTCGTTATGTTATAAGTAAATTTCCACTAGTTTTCTTATCTCTTTTTCCTTTGGTGCATGAGTTAAAAGTTATCAATACTCATTAATTGTTGATTATTTAGTTTAATTATAATTGCCTTAGTTTTAATTTTATCACTCAGCTGCAAAGTGTAAACAATTGTAAAATTTGTCAGTTATTGAAATTATCAAGCTACATCTTGCTGACCATTTAAATTGTTTACAATGCCTTAATATTTTTCCTTTTGTTTATATTGCTAAAAATGTTGTTTAACAATAATGTTTAACGATAATAACGTTAAAAATCTTGAACATTTTTTGTTATGTTTATAGTGTCAAAAAAATTTTGTTTTCGTATCTGTATGTCCCTTTATTAGATTTTCTAGTCATCTCCACTCTAATAAATCCAAATTTATCATTATTCCAACACTTTGAACACATTTCTTCAGTATCATCAAATTTTGCATTGTGAAAAATTGATATTATTTATAGCATAAATTCATATCGTCCTGTCTAAAAATATATAAAATTTAAATTTATACCTAACTACTTCTTTTGGATTTTTGAATATAATGGTCCTAAATAAAACAATATATTCGATTATGCCTTTGACCAGCACAAACATTTTGTTACTATATTTTGATTTTCAAGAATAAAATTATCAAGTAAATCAACCGAATTTTCTACACATTTATCTAATCACATGTTTTTCACATTATTTTCAATTGAAGTAGAAATTTTTCATTATACCTAAGTTCAATTTATCGTCACCTTTTTTAAATTCTTAGTACTGTGATGGATTTAATATTTTAGAAAAATATACAAATAGACAAACTTTATCCCACTTTAACCATCGTGGAGCTAAAATTTAACCAACAATCATTAATGTAGTATTTCCTTTTCAATTTCGATCTATTATTGCATATTGAATGTAATTCAGCAAAAGGTTACCATCTTCATTTTGTAAATTGTTTTCGGGAATTCTTATATTTACTTCCAATATTGCAGCATATTTAATAAAATACATTTTATTAATTTGAAATAAGTTAACTATTTAAATTAAAAAGTGATGCATTAGTTCTCAAAAACTTATCTGTTCCTGTAAGTGATGTGTATAAATATGTTGAAGTAGCTATACAACTTTCTTAACCCCCTATATTACATCAAAAATAATAAATATTATTATGAATTCTGAGTGATGTTAAATTATAGGTGGATATGAGATAGTACCAGAAAAAAACTGTAGGTTTTAATGATCAAAACATTGTAGGTAATCAATAAACTATTGCTAATAATTTACTAAAAATTACCTGTTCAATTTATAAACAAAAATTTTAATAAACATGTGGAATTTAATGAGAAACTATAAATATATTCGATAAAAAATTTAAATTATTGCTTCTTTTAAACGTAATTTACAGTTTGATTTTCATCTAATTTATGAACTACAATATCCTTTACTTCCAGTTTATAGTAAACGATTTCAAGATTAAGAAATAAATGAATATTGTAATTTGATAGATTTTAATAGAGCTACAGATAATTTATAAATGTTATAATTAATGTAAAAAAATTTTGATTATATCCAATTTAAAATTTTGAGATAATTTTTCTATGTAGCAATGAAGTCATTTGTTAAATACGTTAGCAACGTAAAAATTCTAATTTCTTTAAAAAATTTGTGAGCTTAAATTAAATTTTTATATAACATTACTAGCTGTGAATATTTAAATATGAGATCTGTTGAAAAAATTTGTTTAGAACTCGATAAAAATTTTAAAATTTTCTTCCATATAGACATAACAAAATTATTATTGGATATGATTTTCATAACTTTTAAGATGGTAGTATTAAAATAAAATATAAAGATGTTGAAATATACATAACAATGGGATTGACATTGTCAAGTTCACCAACTAAATAAACTCGTTCATTAACTACCTATTAAATTTTTAGCTTTAAAAATTTTAATAAAAATGAATTTTTAATATCTAATAGATATTTATTTCATAAAACACATAATAGATGGATAATTTATTTAAAAAATGTTAATATTGCACTTAAAATAAAGCAATGAAAAATTATAAAAGTAGAGGGATTTACATTCCTGAATTCACAAACTAAGACATTCTCTTATATGAAATATGATATTTATTTCTTAAATTTTTAAGACCTAATAAATACAATTTTTTAAGATGCAATACACTTTTTTCTTAAAAAATTAGTAGTAACAAATGTTGTTTTTACCCCTTTAATGAACTTGTGTAATAAAATAATAGTTTATCCATATACATGATTATGTATACTGAAAGCGATTCCAATTTTTTGAATAAAAAGCCAGTTTAAATTCAATTTATGTGTAATGTTACACTGTGAAATACAAAAATCGGTTATGGAAAAACAATTTGTTTGGCGCTCAACAGTGAATTTAAAATTATTTAGCTAATATGGTATAAGAAACTAATTGATGAATACTAGTTCCAATTGCTTGAGGAAGCGATTGCTAATCTAAAATACACAGAAAATATAATTAATAAGTTTTTCAATCTAGAATTCACAAATGTACTAAATGGCAGGGTGATGACTTTTTTTGCAATTATTTTCGATATGAATCATCCTCATGATATTTGCATTTTAGATATTATAAATTTAATATTTGTAATAGAATTTTATTTATAATTTAAAACTTAATAAAAAAGAGAAAAATCCCAGACCCATTAACTTTATATGACACTGGAAATAGTGATGGTATTTTAAAAAATTACCCTTTTAGATAAACAGTTAATTACCATTTAGTTGAAGAAAAATGTTAAAAAACATTAAAAAATATTTGTTTCGAAAACAATATAATCTGAACTGATCCTAATCATTCGCTAAATGCTGCGAAATCAGGAATGACGAAAGCAGTTTGAGAAAATTTAAGACTATTTAAAAGTTTAAAAGTAAATCTTAATTTGTATGCTGAATGAAAAATACAAACAATGAATTTTAGGCATATGGACATCTAACTCCAAATTATATAATTACTGCACAAAATACATGATCAAACAGTTTAAGAATGTGCCACAAGAAATTATCACAAAACTCACTAATTTTCAAGGTCTTATTTGTGGATGAACATTAAACACAATTAACGGAATAAAATTTACAATTAATAGATATATTCCACTGTGAGGTTCACCTTATGTGGAACTACCATGAAAAACAAAGGAATAATTTTGTATTAATGTAAAAAATAATGATTAAAAATGTTGTCTATGGGATATCAACTCTGCATTGTCTTATATAAATAATAATCCACAAAGAGTTATTAAATACTAGAATGTAGTAATCGATATTGAGCAAAAACTTAAATACTTTGAATTGTCATTCGAGGCTGGCGATATTTGAAAAATTGAGATTACAGCGCTATAATATATATTTATGTGTTCTTGGATTTCATTAAAATATCAAGTATATTCTTTATATACAGCAGAATTTTGAAGAGCCTATAGAAAACGATTAAGTTTATTAGGATTCATAGAAGAAAATAGGGATATGTGTATTACAGTTTGGTAATAAAGAAAATTTTGTCAATGGTATAAATAATTGTCTCATAATATGCCAGTGGGAGTAGAGTTAGGAAAAAATGGTGAAGATAGAATTTAAAAATCATAAGTACACTCGAAATGTCTGTTTTGTTGTTTATGCTGACACTGATTGTTATTACAGATGAAAAACTGTTAACCAAATGCAAATTGATAAAAATATTTAAATTAGTTAATAATAATATAGATTTAGGAGAGAATTATTATCATAATAGAATATAGAACGAAATTTTTAAAGATATTCATAAAATTAACAACAAAAATAAAATAGAATTAAAAAATAAATACTGAGTCTTATTCAATGAAATATGGAAAATGTGAACCATAAGATTTTTTATGAAATATATAAATGGCCCTAAAAAGAAACTAATAAAAATTTTGTTGAATATATGAAAGAAATGATTGAAAAAATTGATGAAATTTAACCTGAAACTGAAGAAATCAAACCAATAACAGCGAAGAACAATCTAGACATACAAAATCCAAATTTTCCTCTAATGCGAAAAACATCATACAAAAAATAAGAAAGGTCATTTTACTGCAAAATATACAAATGAATTGCATTATAATTGTAATCTAGAAATAAAAACCGAGTTTTGAACCAATTAATTTATAAAATTTATCAGGATGTAATTTATATTTATTTGTAAAAGAACTTGTTTACAATGAAAAAGAGATACATTTAACGCCAAATAATGGAAAGAAATATGTTTGTTTTGGTAATACCCGAAAATCAGATTTATTGATATATTCTGATATCTTTTGACTTTTGCTTTTTAGCCTTCATAATTGTTCATGAAATGTAAAGAAATATCGAATGAAGGTTATTAGAAAATATTTTAAAAAAGAACGAATAAATTATTTAGTAGAAAACCAGTTTATCCTGATCCTTAAGATTGTATGGCTAACTGAAAAAAATCTCAAGAAACAAATCTCCTACCAAAATAAATTTATAATACGTTAATTGAATCTGATATTAATGAAGAAGATTATAAACATGCACAGTTAGTATGAATAATCTTGGTAAAATATCATGATTTATTACTTAAAATCGACGTTTTATTATTAGCTGATAGTTTTATAAAACTTAGAAATACTTGTGTAAAAACCCATGAATTAGGCCCATCTTTGTTTTATATAGCACTTGGTTTTTCTTTCGTTGCTATGTTAAAATAAAGTAAACAAATGTGTCAATTATTACACAAATATGAATCGATTTTAATAATTAGAAAAGAATAAGAGGTGGTATATCGAAATTTTGTAAGAATTATATGTTAAAGCGAAAAAATAATAGTGGAAAATTTTGATAAAACTATAATATCAAATTATTTAGCATTTTAAATGGAATTAAATTACATGGTTATGCTAGGAGCCAATATTTACATGAAGTGAACAAAAAAATTATAATACTAAGAAAAATAAGTGACATGTCGAACACTTTTAAAATTGGATGTGTTTTAGCAGTAGATTTTGAACATCCGAAAAATTTACATGATATACGTAATCACTTACCATTAGCCCCAGAAAATAAAACTCTGTAAGGAACTACTGGAAAGAAATACTAATTATTTTAGCGTCAATTATTCCTGTTGGACGAACATCCATGACTGAGCATTTTACTGGTGCTTGAAAATACCGCTTCAGTTGAATATTTCTTTTTTCTTATTATCACGACCGGTTTAGGGCTCTCATAAATCCATCCTCAGGTGTCACAACTGTGCTGTGGCCCCCAAGCACCGTGGTGGACGTGTACTAGGGGCAGTTTTCTACATATGAGAGGAGAACTTGTACTTGGCACCGTTTGCTGCCTATGAGAGGAGAACAGGGAGTCTACACTCATATGTAGCAAACCATGCGTACTACACGTCCACCTCAGTGCTCGGGGGCCACAGCACAGTTGTGACACATGAGGATGGGCTTATGAGAACGTGACACCGATCGTAATAATGAAAGAAATTTGCAACTGAAGCAGTGTTTTCAACCCCTAGTATAATTACTTCAGATAATAAGTATAATTATGTTGTGCATTATAGAAATCTTAAACAGTACCTGTCTCTAGGAGTGAAAATGAAAAGAATCATAATGTTTTAAAATGTAAATAACGAGATTGGTTAAAAATGTATATAGATATATATATAGAAATGAGAATGAAAGCAAAAAGCCATTATGAAGAATGCTGTATTTGGAAAAGAGATGGAAAGTAGAAGAAAGAGAGTAGGTCTAAAATTAGTCTCAGAAGGTGAATAATATAATAAATTAATAGCTAAACCAAAGGTTAAGAATAAAACATTATTAAATAAAAATTTGGTATCTATCTATACAAATCAGCTTAAATTTTGATTCATAAACCGATCTATATTGGAATGCCTATACTTGATTTATCAAAAGAATTTGAGTATGCTTTTCACTATAAAACCAAAATATAAAGAAGATACAGATCTTTTTATCAAGATATAGATAGTCATATTTATAATATAAAAACAACAGTTTTGTGAAGATACGGAATTGTTGATTGATAATTTTGATACAACTAAATATACAGAAGATAACAGCTATAGCTTAGTTCATATCAATTAATATGTAGTATGAAAAATGAATGTAAAAGGAAACTATTGGAAGAAATTTATGGGTTAAGAGCAAAAATGTACGCTTATAAGGTTGTTGATAACGAAGAGAAAAATCAAAAGGAATATTGAATTCTGTTGTTAAGAATAAAATCCGTTCACAAGTTTTTAAAAAGGCCTGTTTTACAATTTAGAACATTATAGAACTATTAATTCATTAGAGAGCTGTAATCATGAACTCACTCTGTTGAAATTAATAAAAATAATTAAGTCCTGATGGTAATAAGTGATGTCTTCTAGAAAATAACGTAGATATACCACCATATGGTTATACTTATTCAATAATTAAATAATTTAAATTTTATAAAATTCTAATCTTATATATTCATGTTTTCCATTAAGAAATCAATTAGTTATACATTCTTTGATTTCAAAGGAATTATTCTAACAATCATACTCTTCTTTTAAAGTCATGACATCGATAAAATTTGAAACACATTTTCATCACATGTCTCAATGTATAATGGATATGTAATAATTTAAATTATCATAGCAATTAACAATTTTGATGTTTCTTTTTCAATATATATTTTATGTTATTATTTTTATCTCTTCCAAAAGATTCAAATGACCCAGTTCTGGGAATTAATTTTTTACTTTTGTTATAGCATAGCATACATTTCTACATTTATTTGAATAGTTGTTTTTAGATGTTGGATTCTTGTAAAAATAATTAAAATCTTAATTTCTTAACAATTTATACTGTTTTTGAATTTATGTCAACTAATGCAATTCATTCTAAATGTTCTTTATAACAAGATTTAAAACCATTGTTTTCCATATACACAAAGATCCGTTTTTTATTATATATATTTTCTATTTATACATGGTTTACACATTGTTCTATAACCATCTTTTCTATGTTTTTGTGAAGTAAAATTATCAGTTGATTTTTCAATCTTACAATCATTAGAAATCTTAGATCGAATGAATTCCAATTACTTAGAAGTTTTTTAAAAATACAACTGAAAAACATATTGAAATTTAATTCTAAAAAACTTTTTCTCACATTTGTAGTTTCTTTGTTCAGTTAAAAATAACTGATATTCATCCATTTTAATATTCAGTTAATAGTTATGGTCTATCTGATATTTTATTTATTTTTACATTTGGTTAAATTTTGATTTTTTATTTTGTTCTTATTTCTTTTTTTCTTGAAGTTCTGTTTTATTTTATATTTGTCAAAATAGAAATGGTGTGCTTGTAATTGGTTTGAAAATTTAGTCCATTGTAGACAGTGAATGATGCAACAAAAAATAAAAGATGAGGACAAAAAAGTTAAAAAATAAAAATGAAAAGTGATATCCAATAGAAATTAAAAAGTGTTTATTTTTGTAAAAGTTGCTCTAAAGATTCTTTTTGAATTGGAGGTTTTTCTTTCAGATATAAATTTATGAGTAACTGACATTTATTAATTTTTATATTCAGTTAACTGTTATGGTTTTCTAATTTTATGTTTATATTGATATACAGTTAAAATACATATCTTAATGGTATTTTAATTTATTTTTGTGTCCACAATTCTGTTCTTTCTTTTGTTTGGCTCAAAATAAGAATGGACTGTGTGAAATTGATTTGGAGTTCAGTTGATTGTGGATGGAAAATGGGGCCACTCACAAATGTGTCTTGGTAGCCCCACCTTCAATGTACTTATAATGATTAAACATACCACTCAACAAGTCGAGTGAAAAACCAACTTCATTTTCCTTACTTTTTATCTTCACAGATGTGTCCTATGGTTAAGTCATTGGCTACCAATGATGTCAATCACGTAAGGACAGATGAAGAAATAAACAGATGTTACATCATAGACAATCTATTGTTTCTCTTCTTTACAGTGATAATCTCGAACAGCTTTGCCACATAATTGTAGTCTAATTTTTTATTTGTTTTTATATCATACTTGCTTAATCTGTACCATCAGCTCCAATAATACTGAAGCTCATATACAGTTGACCAATCTCTAGCATTAATCCAACCATCTCCAATATTATTAACTCTGTGTCGTTTTTGTGGAAGATTTAGGTCATTTTTAGTCTTCTCATCCACAGGGATTGAGTAGAACTTATAACTCTCAGTTTTCCTCATTTTAAAAGTTAAAAATTTGTTAATTAATTTCTAAAATGACATATAGTATAACCATTGAAGTCAATCAAATTATCACTTTCATCATTTACAGTTATTTTCGAGTTCTCAATTTTATAGTGATCTGGAATTAATGTAGGATGACATGATTCATACACTAGTGGCATGAATGAAACAATAACATTAGTTCCAAGATGTAAGTGGCCAGTATACTTCACAAACATTGCACCAGCCAAATTTATACTGATTCATTCAAATGGAATAATTTTATGAAAATCATTACCAACAGTTTTTGAAGTATCATGAATAGTCTGACCACTAAGTCTAACCACACTCCAGTACTATTATTTACATCAATATACAACTTAACGTCACTTTCAATAATAATTTTATGTAAAATTTCGTGTCCCTTAATGTGAATATTTGGGTTTTTTTGAATGAGTAAATTTTTCTAAGGTTTTCAAGGTATACTGACGAACAGGAGTACCTATTGTCTATCCATCATAATACAAATTATTAATTTTCGATGCAATATTTGAAAATAAAAATATTGTAAAAAACGAAGTAGTGCGATACTGCTATGGCTGTTTCATGCAGGTAAAGTCAATCTTTTTTACCACTCAACTGAAATAGGCATCACATTTACTACTACTAAAAATATTATTAATAAATGAAAATTGATTGGGAAACAAAAAAGTGAATTGCAGAGAAGAAACAAAAAATTAAACCTGTTAAGAACCAGCTTAATTCTATTATATGTGCGAGAATAGAACCAAGTGGATGTTGAAAAAGAGCATTAATGATTTACAATTATGTCCAAGCTCTGGGATGGTTGAAATGGAGTAAAGTCAATCATTTATGTTTACTCCAAAAGCAGGGATCAGCCAAAATATCAAAAGGTTATAGAAATGTTCCAAAAAGTAGAAGACAAAAAATGAGAATATTGTTACTTTTACTTTAAATAATGATGAAATAATACCATTGGATCAATGTAAAGATAATTCGTTTGCAGTATTTGGTGATTTCATTCTCGTAATCAGATATGAAGGAATAGATTGTTTTTATTTAGCTCAGACGTATTCAAAAGGTTGAAGGTGACTTGGAGTCTGGTAATTTTAAAGAATATCATAATAAACATTGAAATGAGGATAATTTACGATTACCTACAATAGGTATGACTAGAAAACTCAATGAAGGTTAATACGGTCGCCAAATCAAAAATTTCTGACAACATCATTTCTGACAGTATCAAACCATGATGGTCTTACTTGTCTTGTCCCAATTCAAAGTATCTCTCTTGCTGATGTCTCCACCATCGTTTTTATCGCTTCCCACTGATCGTCAATATTGTTATATCCTCCAGCGTTTTCCAGAATCCGGGTTATCTTCTCCTGATAATGTTCTCTTACTTCCACTGATTCTAAAGTTGTTATATTATATTTTTGTGCCCTGGGTCGGTTTCCTTTCACTGCCTTAGATATCCTTGCCCTCACCCGTGCCCATACCAGAAAATGATCTGTGTCTATGTTTGGGCCTCTGAGACTCCTCACGTCCAATAGGTCCGATTTGCGTCTCAGATCTATCAACACATGGTCAATCTGGTTTACTGTGTTTCCATCCAGTGAGTTCCATGTCCCCTTATGAATTTCTTTATGTGGGAACAGTGTTGATCCTATTACCATATTTCTATATGCTGCAAACAGTATAAGCCTTGTTCCGTTATCATTACTTGTTGTGTGTTTGCTGTGGGGGCCAATTATTGGTCTATAAATCTGTTCTTTCCCCACCTGAGCGTTTAGGTCTCCAGCTATTATTTTAATATCATGCCCTGGGCACTCATCATATACTCTTTCCAAAGATTCACAGAATACTTCTTTCTCTTCTTCTTCGGATTCTTCTGTTGGTGCATGGGCATTAATTATGGAGTAGGTAAAGAATTTCCCCTCTATTCTGAGTGTTGATAATGTTGGACTAATGGGTGTTAACCTTTGTTACCAAATGCTTTAATTGATTATGTACAACAAATCCTGTCCCAAGCTGGTAATTTCTTCCACTGCAGCTATGGAATATATTCGCCCCTTCCTTTTCTAAAACTCCACTCCCTGTCCATCTAATTTCTTGTAGTGCTATTATACTTTGCTTCAGACTCATTATTTGATCCAGCATTACTTTCAGTGCTCCTGGTCGATACAGGGATCTCACATTCCAAGTACCTATATATAGATCTGATCTACGCCTTATATTTCTCTTCTTCCTAATTTTCCCTCCTTTATTTACTTGTATTCCATCCTCTTTGTCGTTTTCCATGCCAGGTCCGTCTTCCTTCATCCATCCGATTTTACTTTGTAGAAGTTTCGCAACAGTTGTTTTTTACAGAGTCGGCTGTCAACCCTGCATGCAACCCCTACCTGGGGGTGGGTGATTTCTAATCAGGGTTATCTCCCCTTAACCTTTGGAGACCCAATTCCCAACTGCAAGGCAGCAGTTATTGTTTAGCTAGTTTTGGTCTGCCCCTGTTTTTTTATTTCCCAGTGTCCACCATATCTGGTGAACATTCCCCAATCCGCCACCTGGGGAGCCGCCCGTGGGAGACTAGCAACTCCACACAGGCCATACTTGACTAGATATTTGAATGACTTGCCACACACATTTTTAATGAGTGAAAATTATGGTACCGGATTAGTAAACACATTAATCATTAAAATACCATTCGGAATACAACTACGAGGCTGTATTGTATAAAGGGGTAATAAGGATTTAGAATCTAGACATCAAGCTGACAAAGGATTTCAGTTACCTGCAAAACAGAGAATGCATGCTAAAGATGCATCAGAATGAGATTTCCACTCTGCAGTGGAGTGTGCGCTGATATGAAACTTCCTGGCAGATTAAAACTGTGTGCCGGTCCGAGACTTGAAGGTAGGAGACGAGGTACTGGCAGAAGTAAAGTTGTGAGGCCGGGGCGTGAGTCATGCTTGGGTAGCTCAGTTGGTAGAGCACTTGCCCACGATAGGCAAAGGTCCCGAGTTCGAGTCTCGGTCCAGCACATAGTTTTAATCTGCCAGGAAGTTTTAAAGATGCATCACTTGGTGGAACATTAACTGAGACAACAGTCAGAGGAATAATGTATGGAAAAGGACAATTAGAAATAATAGGAAATGATCCAGATAAAAATGTTTGGGGATCGTAAAAATATCCATTCTCACACAAATTTTATTCTATATAAATGAATAACTTCAGTATCGATTATAAGTTGCTATCTAATGGCAAAACTAAACCAAAGCAATAAAATTGTAGCTCATTAATGAACAGCTGCATAGTATAGATAATTTTTTGACTGATGCTCAAAAGAGAGAGAGATATAAGAAACCTGGCAGAAACTTGCTTACAAAGTTAGACATTCCTGTTGTGAAAAAAAATTATTGAATATCTACGAAAAAAGGATGAAGTCTCTGGATCAACACAGCATGAAGGAGAACTTCTTCCTTTATTATTGGTGGCCTTACCATATTTGGCTACTGTTGTTTCATTAGCTGGCAGAGCAGCTGTTGTTGCAAATGCAGTTATAAACAGAAACAAAGATGTTAAATAATTGGAAAATCAAAAAAGTCATAATGGTGCGAAGAAAAAATGGGTTCAGGGTTAAAAAACGAAATTCCAAAACGCTATTAGTATGCATCCTAATGCATTAAGTAATTTCACTTTAGTGTAACCCTCATGATTGATGAACTATCAGACTGACAAAAAAAATATCGAATGTGGAATGGTAAATTTAGATACCTCTGATCATGGTGGCACATGCTCGTTTTTTTAGTACAAAACAAGTATTACAAAAATTATTTGTGATTCTTTGGCGGCAACATACCAAGATACTTAGTTAAGTATTAGGGAAAAAATGAACAATACTACAGTTTTGAGAGAACACAAAATTTTGACCATGTCATTTGTGATCATGTCAAATAATTGTAAATTCAATAATATTTTATACCTAATAGATGGACAGTTTTGGAAATAAGGTGAATGAACAAATCACTACAAAAATAAAAATTGGACACATGCAAAAAATCAGTTCTAAAAAGTAGAAAAAGCTTTCACACATTATTTCTCACAGTGAGACTTAACTCCATACATAAACCAATGAAGCTGTCTTCAAAATAGGACATGAAACAAACACAGAGTGAAATTTTATTATGTTACATGTGATGAAGTACTAAAATACACTTTTGAGTATGATGTAAAAATTAAGAGAATTTTTATTTTTGGAGCCAATGTAAATGGTGACTTCTCACCTACTGATTTTAAGATAGAGATAAAAAGATACAATGTCAGTGAATTGCAAATTTTATGCACCACTCAATTAACTAATCCATTGCTTGGGATAAAAATGGAAGATAAAATATTTATATCTCTTAATCCATCTGTTAAAACGTTTACTGTTTCAGGTAAATTACTGATGTTTGAAGAATTTTTTTATCATCTGATAGACTGAAACGATAATTCATAATTTTTTATCTTTATAAATGGATAGTCATACACTACTGGCTATTAAAATTGCTACACCAAGAAGAAATGCAGATGATAAATGGGTATTCATTGGACAAATATATTATACTAGAACTGACATGTGATTACATTTTCACGCTATTTGGGTGCATAGATCCTGAGAAATCAGTACCCAGAACAAGCACCTCTGGCCGTAATAACGGCCTTGATATGCCTCGGCGTTGAGTCATTGTACAGGTTCAGCTGCCCATGCAGCATCAACATGATACCACAGTTCATCAAGAGTAGTCACTGGCATATTGTGACGAGCCAGTTGCTCGGCCACCATTGACCAGACGTTTTCAATTGGTGGGAGTCCTGGAGAATGTGCTAGCCAGGGCAGCAGTCGAAGATTATCTGTAGCCAGCAAGGCCCGTACAGGACCTGCAACATGCGGTCGTGCATTATCCTGCTGAAATGTAGGGTTTTGCAGGGATAGAATGAAGGGTAGAGCCATGGGTCGTAACACATCTGAAATGTAACGTCCACTGATCAAAGTGCTGTCAATGCGAACAAGAGGTGACCGAGATGTGTAACCTATGGCACCCCATACCATCACGCCGGGTGATACACCAGTATGGCGATGGCGAATACACACTTCCAATGTGCGTTTAACGCGATGTCGCCAAACACGGGTGCGACCATCATGATGCTATAAACAGAACCTGGATTCATCCGAAATAATGACCTTTTGCAATTCGTGCACCCTGGTTCGTCGTTGAGTACTCCATCATAGGCACTCCTGTCTGTGATGCAGTGTCGAGGGTAGCCGCAGCCATGGTCTCCAAGCTAATAGTCCACGCTGGTGCAAACGTCGTCAAACTGTTCGTGCAGATGGTTGTTATCTTGCAAATGTCCCCATCTGTTGACTCAGGGATCGAGACGTGGCTGCACGATCCATTACAGCCATGTGGATAAGATGCCTGCCATCTCGACTGCTAGTGATACGAGGCCGTTGGGATCCAGCACGGCGTTCCATATTACCCTCCTGAACCCAACGGCCGGCCGGTGTGGCCGAGCGGTTCTAGGCGCTTCAGTCTGAAACTGCGCGACCGCTACGGTCGCAGGTTCGAATCCTGCCTCAGACATGGATGTGTGTGATGTTCTTAGGTTAGTTAGGTTTAAGTAGTTCTAAGTTCTAGGGGATTAATGACCTCAGATGTTAAGTCCCATAGTACTCAGAGCCATTTTTTGAACCCAGCGATTCCTTATTCTGCTAACAGTCATTGGATCGCGACCAATGCGAGCAGCAATATAGCGATACGATAAACCGCATTCGCGATAGGCTCCAATCTGACCTTTATCAAAGTCGAAAACGTGATGGTACGCATTTCTTCTCCTTACACCAGGCATCACAACAACGTTTTACCTGGCAACGCCGGCCAACTGCTGTTTGTGTATGAGAAATCGGTTGAAACTTTCCTCATGTCAGCACGTTGTAGGTGCCGCCACCGGCGCCAACCTTGTGTGAATGCTCTGAAAAGCTAATCATTTGCATATGACAGCATCTTCTTCCTGTCGGTTAAATTTCGCGTCTGTAGCACGTCATCTTCGTGATGTAGCAATTTTAGTGGCCAGTAGTGTATATGGTGCTTATTGTGCATGTTATTTACTGAAATGCATCATCCTCAAAGAGTAATTACTAAAAATGGAAGACAGAGGAATGAATGTCTTTCCATTATATGCAAGATTAAAAAGAACAAGTTTGATAAAATAATTTTAAGTTCTTGGCTGCATCCCAAAGAGTGTATCAGCAGTCGCTGTCTGTAGTCTAATATTTGAGAAGTAATTATTAATGAATTACATAAATCAATCAACAAGAATTGTTGTTTCTTTCGTATAGATAATTTGTGATACAGTAGAAGTGATTCAGGCAACTTGAAAGGAATTTCAAAAATAAATAAGGGATATAAATATTTATTAACTGTTATTAATGTTTTTTATTTCAAAATTGCTTTCAGCTATTACAGTTAAGGGCAAATCAGGTAAAAGTGTAGATGATTCTTTCAAACAAATATGTTGTTGTTGTTGTGGTCCTCAGTCCAGAGACTGGTTTGATGCAGCTCTCCATGCTGCTCTGTCCTGTGCAAGCTTCTTCATCTCCCCGTATCTACTGTAACCTACATCTTTCTGAATCTGCTTAGCGTATTCATCTCTTGGTCTCCCTCTACGATTATTACCCACCACGCTGCCCTCCAATTGGTGATCCCTTGATGCCTCAGAATATATCCTACCAACTGATCCCTTCTTCTAGTCAAGTTGTCCCACAAATTTCTCTTCTCCCCAATTCTATTCAGTACCTCCTCATTTGGACAAATATTTTGAGAGAAAACTATAAGAAATAATGGTGAAGGATTCTACAATAAAGACTTTCAAGAACTTATTATAAAAGAAAATATTAGTTATTACACACCTTTTACAGAGTTAAAGGCATCTGTGGTTGAAAGGTTTAATAGGACACTAAAAGAAAAATGTAGAAGAGATTTTCCCTCCAAGGAAATTATAAGTGAATTGACCTATTTATAAAACTCGTTGATGAATACAATAATACAAAACATCTGAGAATGTATTGAAGCCAACAGAAGTTGATGACAAAATTATAAGCTAACTACCATTGCATCTAATGATACACCAAATTTTAGAAAATAACATAAAGATAGAATTAGGTAACTTACAGGAAAGAAAGTTATACTGCTAATTCATTCACAGAAATTTTCGAATCTGAGTATGTTATTCTTTCTCATCTAGTCATACACAAGCTGAAGGCATTGGATCAAGAAGAAGAAAAGGAAATTTTTATGAACAATAGATACAGAAAATTACTTATCCAGACATCTGTATTGTTGAAAACGTTTTAAGGAAGAAAAGTGATGCGGTATATCTCAGGTGGTTCAGTTTTCATAATTCTTGTAATCATTAGGTAAACAAATAGTCCATAAAATTTTTATATACATAAATGGAGTTCGTTACTGAAAATTTAATACTATTTGATATTGATTATAATATCAATTCTGCTGACTGTGTTATTAAAGAAAACAAAATATATTTTAATATTAATATAAATGTTAATAAGAATGACACAAGGTTAGAATCATTTGAGAACTTTAAATTTGAGTTAACTGAATCAGGTTCAAAAATGGCTCTGAGCACTATGGGACTTAACATCTGTGGTCATCAGTCCCCTAGAACTCAGAGCTACTTAAACCTAACTAACCTAAGGACATCACACACATCCATGCCCAAGGCAGGATTCGAACCTGCGACCGTAGCGGTCACGCAGTTCCAGACTGAAGCACCTAGAACCGTATGGCAACACTGGCCGGCACTGAATCAGGTGTATTTAACGTGTTTAGTTTATTAGTTGCATATTAAAATCGTTTTAAATGTTATACAGAATTAAATTATGAAAAGTAATTGGATTTTCACTTTTACTGAAATATAATCTGATGTCAGTTAGTAATGCAGCGCTTAAATTTTATGTTCAAGTGTTAACTACCTTTAAAATATTCACTGACTAATTGCATATGGTTTTTTCCCTTAATGTTATATTCCTTTCATTCAAGTAGTTCTTATAATTCAGGGTTCCGGAAGCCAAACCACGTACCAGGGTATAATATACTTCATAATACCATAAAATCTACAGGTGTCAGATATTAGAGCCTGGAATACCATTAGTTATCAATAAATTCTTTTTAATCTTTTCAGAGTCCAGCTTCGCAAAACCTGCATTTGTAGTTAGTCTATAATGAAGTAAACTATAAGGTTTGCAGGGTAAAAATCATTGTTCTTTGGAAGCATATTTTTGTACTGCATCAACCTGATGAAGTGACAACTAAAGCAGCAGGAGTTGAAGTGGCCTTAGGCCTCTGTCCAGTCTTAGACTGTGTCAAAGATTTATTATATTATTAAGCATTTCGTCTTGGGTGTAATCATTCATAATATTAAAATAATTATGACAGCAAACAAAATGTAATTTTTTTCATCCTCTGTTACTAGTTTATTGAGTTGGCATCACAATTAAGTTTTAAGAGCCCTTCAGAATATGGATGTATACCAATAATATTGTTCGATTGTTTTTCAGATTTCTTCTTTATACTCTAATGACATAATAATTATACTCACAGTTATCATCGAATTATATTAAAAGAACGGAGGTTGGTCTTAAATCTTCATTAATTGTTTGAGGAACAACACTTGGAGCCATCTCATTGATTGTGTTTGTGGTGTCACCGCCAGACACCACACTTTCTAGGTGGTAGCCTTTAAATCGGCCGCAGACCATTAGTATATGCCGGACCCACGTGTCGCCACTGTCAGTGATAGCAGACCGAGCGCCATCACACAGCAGGTCTAGAGAGACGTCCTGCAAGGAAAGGTTCACTGACAAACACACTCTCATTTGCCGAGACGATAGTTAGCATAGCCTTCAGCTACATTTGCTACGACCTAGCAAGGCGCCGTATTCAATTAATATTTATTTTATGGAGCATGTATCATCAAGAGAGATGTTCTACAGTTGTGGATTAAAGTTAAGTATTATATCAACTACTTACTTTATCTGCAATTCTCAAGATATTGTCCTGTTCCAGACCTCACGCCAGTCAGCGTGTAATTAAACGCGTGCATTTCGGCCTCCTCTAGAAAAACAGTGTTGGCTCTTCTGCCAACACTACAGTGTTAACATTATATATCCAAATCAAATCTCACATCTGATTTTTCTATAGAATTATTCTCAATTTTATTCAAATACTTTAAGTGTTTTATTTGAAATTCATTTTTGTCTTTGTGAACTATTAGCCCTTCATAGTGTTGCTTCATGCCATCCTTTATTTTATATTCATCACATTTTCGAATCAAATTAAAAACTTCGTATAATCTATTTTCTGAATTGTATATCTTCTTCATGTTGCGATTTAAAAATTAAAGAATATAAGCCTAGTTCATTGATAAATATTGATGATTTTTCATTAACTATTGACCCTGACGATTTCTCAGGGATTAAATTTACAAACATTTTTTTATCTTCTCCATCAATTTGTTTCCTTATTGCATAGTTACTATCTTTATATTCCAGTATATCTTCAATATCATTACTTTAAACCACCGATTATTCTTTTCATCGATTATCACTAAAATTTGCTTACCATTGGATACAAGTTTGTTGCTGATGAGATTATGACTGACTCCATTTCATAGAAAACTTTTTATTAGAAATGTTATTTAGATTCATCACATAATATTTTGAGTGTATATAATTGAAGGTGCTTCAGTTATTGCTGTTTGTGAAAATAATAGTACTCGCGCGGAGTGAGATGAATAAAGCAATAAAATATTTGAATGAATTTGGTTATCTGGATATTCTATCAATAGCTGAAGCAACCCAAGTGAGTGATGATGTATTCAGAGAAAAATTAATGTAATTTCAATTAAGACATCATCTTGAGATAAATGGTGAGTTAAATGAAGAGACTTTAAGTTTTATGAATAAGCCTGAATGTGGTGAAAATGATATATTTAGTAGCTATAGAGGCAGTATGTATAAATAGAATAAGAAACACAAAATAGAAATAGAAATCAGGAAATAATAATTATTGGAAGTAACAGACGCAGCATTTCTTTTACGCCAAAAATATACTGATAGTCAGTTTGTTTGTGATAGCAATAATTCTGTTTTTTTTAATTACAAGTAAAAGACGAATACATATGCTTGAAATATACGGTATACCCAACAGGAGGTCCTAGTCAGACGACCCCACTCACTGATGGTCAAAGGATCTAGATCGAGAAGGGAATTTGTTAGCTCATGCATTCTTTCCAAATATAAATAATCATCCAGCAGAGATACGTAGGGATAAAGATGAAATATGATTCCTGGAGACCAATGGGAATACGCCAAACTACCAAAGAAATCTATCTGAAGTTTTAGTTCACGAAACTGGTCATGCATTAGGTTTGCAACATTCAGATGTTTACGGAGCAATAGTTGAAACGTCCCCTTTGAACAATTATACAAGACTGTGCTTAAACTGACACACAATATTTTGTTAGCGCAACGCAATCTGACTTTCAAAATTCCCTACAAAAGAATGGCCCTGACTAACATTAAACTATACCTTTCACAAATCACTTACCTCACAAACATCTTCGCTGCTCAAGCCACTGCAATACAGCGAGCGCCACTACTGCCAGCTAAATAAAAGATTTAAACTATGGAAGGCACTAACTACTGATAGGGATAGTTAGCAAATGAAAGATATTAATAGAGAACAAACAATAATGCATTTACCTTGATATCATCATATATAAATATAGTGGTTCATGACAAATTTCAAAACCCCGCCATCTCTCTCCCCACATCCACCACTGCTGGCAGCTCACCTCCAACTGCGCAACGCTACGCGCTGTTCACATCCAGCTGCCGCTGCCCAACACTACAATGGCGAGTATTACAACAATGCAAAGCAGCCACAGACTGCACACAGCACAGCCGGTGATTTTCATACAGAGGTGGCGTTACCAATAAAAAAACCTAAACAGCCTACTTACATACACAGCCAGTGATTTTCATACAGAGGTGGCGTTACCAATAAAAAAAACCTAAACAGCCTACTTACATAGCCCTCATGCTCCCCACAAAAAAATTTTACAAATTGGGTTGGGCAGTGGCCAATACAGATTTGAAAAATTTTTTTTCATAATTACAATAACAAAGAAATCAAATGCACACACTTATTGATACAATGTTGGTCAAAAGCTAAAAATTTCTCACAGTCCATAAAGACAGTCCAGATTGTTCATCACAGTAAAAATGCAGAGTTTTTCTCAAAGTCTGAGCAGTAAAAGAAAATGCACACAGAAGTAGTGGATTTCCATGCAGTCTTGAAGAAGTAGTGTTGTCCTTCCAACGGAAAGACAGTGCTGACTCTTGACATGCATACAGGTAATGGGCCACAACAGAGCAAACCCACAGCAGAGTAAGTCGAAATTTTGAAGAGTATTGGTAGGTAGGTCATCACAGAGCAGACCCACTGTAGTCTTGGTAGAGATTACGGTATTGGTGGGCCACCAGAGGTGCAGACCCACTGCAGTCCTTGTAGAAATAATGGTATTGATGGATCATCAAAGATGTAGACCCACTGTAGTCCTTGTAGAGATAGCCAGCAGCCATCTGTTGTGACTGTGCAGGTGCACAATCACCATTGAAGAGTCTTGCGGATAATATAGCAAGTCCATAAACCACCACTTGTGCACTCACAAAGTTTTCGGAACTGTCCTTAGAACCAACAATTCTGTTATCCAGTCCCTTGCTGAATTATTAACACACGTGCAAACACTAACAGTCCCAACTTCTCACATATTGTCCGTATACTATGACCAACAGAAACGTGTGCAGTGAAATGTAACTAACAAGTTAATAATATCATGAACTGGTGACAATTACAATTTTATAACATAAGAATACAATAACAAAGGTACAAAATACATCATTAAAGAATATAACAATACAGATAACATTTGTAGTACAGGCTTTACAACAGAATAGAAATAAACATATACATCAGTGGAATTATGACATGAGTACATACATAAAAAATCACAATAACTTTTGAAACATCAACTTCACACATGAGCATTAAACAGAACAGAATTAATAATGTCTAACATCTTTACAAAGTAAATAACATATTATTAATGCCAATTATATTCGAGGATAACAGTATTCCTCATCATAGTGAATGTAGCTTAATATTAAAAGAAGAAAAAATTCTATGAAACTACACAGAGACAGGAAGAAAACAAATACACAAGGGTACACAAACACATAGTGGGATAACACCAATAGGAAAGGACAGGGTTCGTTTTCAGTGTAACATGCGGTACTGCAGTCCAGCCCAAAACTTCATATATCTTTCCTCTTATTTCATCCTTTGTTTCCACCAAAAAAAATTCTATCTAAGCATGCTTTCTGTATTTATATGTTCACACATTTCTTACCTCAACATTTATTTCCAAGAAAATCCTACCTAAACCTGTTTTCTGTACTTTTTTTCGTATAACTTCTCAATGCATTTCTTCCAATTCATCGCAACTCATTCTCTTAGAGGCTACCCCCTCTTAAGCTAACTTAAATCTACTGAGCTCAGATGCTAAACTAAGGGACGAGGCAATGCAGCAGCACAAAATAAGTAACACAAACAGCAATGACCAAAAAAATGGAAAATTGCAAAGCAAGCTACAGTAAATCTAAATTACCAAGCAATGCAACATTACAACTAATATGAGCCAATGTGCAGCACCAAGAAAAATAAATGAGTAGTAAAACTGGCTTAGCAGAGTAACACAAAGTCAAATTCAGTAACACTATGCCTGGCAAACAGCAGTAACTTACCCGTATACCTAAACATGACATAGCTCAAGCAGAAAAAATATTACAGTAAAAACAACAATGCAGATAATGGAAATGTATATTCACACCTTAATGTCTATGTAATTAAAGTGGTGCACCACAAATTATTCTACAAAAGAAATTACCAAGTACTTGAAAAGAAAATTATAGATGCAGTTACTGTTATTAGTCCCTTCTTATTGTTCTCTCCATTCCAAGAGCTCCTTTTTCGAAGAATGTGGATCAGATAATAATTATTCAATAAATCTGTTGACAGAAAGTGTTCACATTAGCAGATGCATTTAAGTTTATTTTATAAAATCAATGCTGCAACACAGCTGGAAACCAGATATTAAACAAAATGAGCAATCTCTTAACTACAAGGACAATAGATGTAAAATCTTTCTAATCATTTCATTGGGCATTTTAGTAAATATCATAAATTACGAGCTCCGCAGTATGCTTTCAACAAGGAAATGTCAATAGCGAGGATAATGGCCACCCCCTTTTTTTTTTCTACCTGTGCTTCCGGAAAGGCACACCCTAATGGCTTGTTCTCCAGGTGTCTGACACAGCGGTGTGCCGACGACGCACGTGCAGGTGGTCACTTAACTTTCTTACGGAAATATTTACGACAGCAGTTTCTGCTACAGTGACAGTCTCACATAAAAATATTTCACAGGTCAAGAATTAGCGTTGCAAATCTGTAGAAAGAAAATCCTACAAATATAAGTGTCCAAATAAAATATTCGTCAGCATTGTGATACAGTCACGCATTTACACACATTTCATAACTCTTAGAGTACAATTCTTGGTTTCCAACATACTTCTTATTCCTCATATACGGTAGCATCATCTTATTGATCATAAACATATCTCAACAGTATAGTACACATCGTCGTCGTAATAATAACATCATAACACCTCAGTCAAATCTCAAAAACGTCGTAGCTTTCTGCAATAATTTCAAAACCTAAAAAAAATTCTCTGCTCATTTCAATAGTGTCATCTACCTCAAACGTACTTTAAAATCATGCTCCCTTACCAAATACATCATTCAAAGCTCTCATAGTATCACAATGATTCCGAAAAAATATGAACAGTTTACAAAGTACAGCCAAAATACAGTTTCATAAGTGTGAAGTAACCCAACTGTGTATTGCGTAAACATGTGTCACTGATGTAGTAAAAAAATGTTTATCTCTCAGTTAAATGATCAGATAGCTGTGTAATTTGTGTTTTAGAGAAATATGGTACCGATGTGTGAAGTTGTATAAGCAAATACCATATTAGCTAGGGTTCCTTGTGGTTGCCACACACATGGTACACAAAGTAAGCGTGTACCCCCCTGAGGATTAATGTAGTTATACCCTCAGGTGTTACAGATTACAGCAATGGAATGAAATGTATCATGGAAAACTTTCTTTGTAATTCAAAACTCTTCAAAAATAAATGGTTTAAGTACAAAATTAATCACTCAAATACGTGTACTGTAGCGCTAAATGTGCGTCTTGTTGCAACATAATCTGTGTGGAAGTGTCGTAGTTATCATCCTCCGAAAGCTAAGTTCTGCAGAAGTCAATGTACTTACCTCATAATACACAAAAGTGAAATGCTTTGCGTATAAATGTCTTAGTTATTACGCTTGTTGCCGTGATGAGGAAAGTACTGTGCTGTAACGTATTGTTGTGCTACGGAAAAGGCAGTCTCATTGTAGCTATACCACAAAAGTTACTGCTAAAACCTGTTTTACTTTCCAGAATAAAACAGAAAACTGTGCAGATATAAAACAGAAACACTGCAAAAGCAACATTGTAAATTGTCACTCATTAGTAGCGTCGTGATAAAATCGTGTAGCTGTCACATAAACTAACCACTGTGCCATCTGGTATCTCACTGAAAGTACTTTAAATCCAGAATATATTTTCAAGTAAAACAAAATGTTGCATTAAAATCTCATTAGGAGTACTGGTAAATGTTCTAAGTATGTAAGCCTTATAGTCGTTCCATAATCGTGCAACTAACAACCAAGAATGTACACACACAATAACACTGTGACGTCTGTTCACTATAACAATGCATTCGTCATTTCTGTTTCAATAAGTTCTCTTGGTTCTTGACTGGATATTTAACTTCAAACATTGTTGCATGTTAACAGATTCTAAGTCTGACAAGCATACTAGTAATGTAAAGTGAAAAGTTTTATGGCAATGACAAAGTTAAAAAGCAGATTATCTTTCAATAAACGGTTTTACATGTGAAATGTGGTGTAAACCTTTACTCTTCCTAGTACGCAGAGTTTCAACTTCAACGCAATTATCATGTGGTATACGTCGGATTCTGTAAGGTCCATTGTAAACTAGAAAGAATTTGTGACTCAAGTGTTTCTTCTTATGTGACAATGAATGAGCTTTAATGAGAACTTTCTGACCAATATATAATTTCTTTGCATTTGCTTTACCGTGTAGTTCTCTCCTTTTCTCTGCTGCAGATTTTATATTTTTAAGAGCCAAATCAATTATGTCTTTGTGTCGAAGTTTACGTGTATTCGGGAAAGGTACAAGCTCTCTGATTCTGTTCGGTGGTTCTTCATTCTTCAGTACAAGAGTAGGTGGTAAAGCAGTGGAATCATGAGGCATTTCATTCAGCACATTTTGAAATAATTGTAGATATCTGTCCCAATGCTGATGCTTTCTGTGACAATAAAGTCTGCAAAGCTTATTGATTTCTTTCATAATCCGTTCAGACGGGTTGCAATGTGGTGAGTACAATGAAATAAAAACAGGTTTGATTTTATGATTCCGAAGCGTGCGTGACCAAACACCAGATCTAAATTGCGGTCCGTTATCTGAAATGACTTTAGCAACGTGGCCAACTTCACGTAAGAAATTTTTAACAAAGGCGTTGGATACAGATCGTCCAGTGGCTTTACGTAACGGAGTGAAAGAAACAAATTTTGAAGTAAGTTCAACAGCGACTAGAACGTACGAAAATCCATTGGATATTCTGACAACCGGTCCCAAGAGATCAACAGCAGCAAATTCTTTTAATTTAGAAGGAATAATAGGAAACAATGGAGCACAATGTGAGACAGTAGATGGTTTCGCCTTTTGACAAAGTTTACAAATAGAAAAGACTCTTCGAATTCTTTTTTCCATATTGTTAAAATAACAAGTCGTTCGAAGAATATGATAACATTTTCGTGGACCAAAATGTGCGTAGCTGAAATGAATGTACCAAATGAGCTTATTAACAAAATCGTCAGGAATGCAAAGTACCCATAGCTTGTCATCAACAGTGCAGCATTTGAACAGTATGTTGTTTCTAACCAGATAATAATGCCGAATCTGTGTGTGCGTCTTTTCATGCCATTTGCTCTTGATGTCTTTCCAAATCGGATCTTTATCTTGTTCATGAGCAATGTCCTTTAAATATGTGGTGATGAAGTTTTCAAAGGCGACTTTCTGAATGTAAAGAATACTGAAATTTTTCTCGAGGTTGCCTTCTGTGGTACTTTTCTCAAGCCCAGCCGGTGCGCGTGACAGTGCGTCCGCAACAATGTTCTCCTTGCCGGGAATGCGGACTATTATGAAGCGGAATTCTTGCAGAAACAATGCCCAACGTTTTAACCTGTCATGATTTAATTTTGAAGAGATAAGAAATTGTAATGCACGATGATCACTGTATACTTTTACGTGCTTACCAGAAAGAAAGAAACGGAATTTGTTAAATGCCCAAACGATAGCTAAAGCTTCTAATTCAGTAACGGAATAATTTTTTTAAGATTTTGTTAGCACTCGGCTAGCAAAAGCAATGGTTTTCTGAATGGTAGTGTCATTTTCTATGGCTTCTTGAAATAAATGGGCACCAAGACCGACTTTAGAAGAATCCGTGCTAAGGCAGAAATCTTGTGACAGATCTGGATGAGCTAAGATTGGCGCGTGAAGTAACGCTTCTTTCAAAGAATTGAATTCCAATTGTGCTTGTTCGTCCCAGTTCCAAATAGTATTTTTTCCAGTGAGAGAACAAAGTTTTGGTGTAACAAGAATTTGCATATTCAGAAAACGACGGTAAAAATTTACGAGACCTAGAAAACTGCGGACTTGTCTTTTTGTGCATGGAACTGGAATGGCTCTGATTGCTTCTAACTTTTCAGGATCCGGCTGAATGCCTTCAGAAGAAATAATATGTCCCAAAAACTTCACCTTTGTCCTACCGAATTCAGACTTTTCCAAGTTAACTGTAATTCCAGATTCTGCAAAAATACGTAACAAACTGTTGAGGATGCGTTTATGTAGTTCCCATGAAGCTTCTGCTATTCGAATATCGTCCACATATAAGGTGATGTGGCGTTTTAAGAACTCAGGTAATATGGAATTTAGCCCGCGAATGAATGCTGCTGAAGAAATGTTCAAACCAAAGGGAAGTTTCCGAAACTGATAACAAACGCCGAAACAAAGGAAAGCTGTGTATTTTCTACATTCTGGATGAAGTTCAATCTGATAAAAGCTGGATCTGAGATCAATGGAAGACAACACTTTTACACCATTAAAATTTTGAAGAAGTTCTTCCAACGTTTGCGGCCTGTCTGTTTCAGGAATAATGATCGTATTGATTTGTCTCGAATCTAAGACAAGCCTGATCGATCCATTTTTCTTCTCAACAACATGTAATGGATTGTTGTATGAGCTTACTGCAGGCTCAATAATGCCCTCGTCAAGCATAGATTGTATTTCTGTTCTAACACAGTCCCTATAATGTGCTGGAATTACATATGGTCTAACACAAAATTTAGTATGCTCACGAACACGAAATTGGTATTGAAATCCCTTGATTGTTCCTGTTTTATGAGTAAAAACTGTGGAATGTTCTTGTAAAATCTCAAAAAGGTCCTGCCTATCAGTGTCATTACAATTCTCAATTGTTTGAATTTTATTCTGAATTAACTCATTAATTTCAAATATGCCGTCGATATCATCCCTGTCAGTTCTTGCAGAGTGATTATTAGTGTCTAGTTCCGTAGAAAATTCCGAACTGTTGTCCAACAGAAGGTAAAGCCGATTGATTTCTTCGTCATGGTTTGAGAGCCAATCTTCAAATTTCAAAGCTATTGACTTACCTTCCTTCTCTAAACTTATTTCAGCATTGTGAAAGTTTAAGATTGCTTTGAATTCATTCAAAAAGTCTACTCCCAATATAATTTCCGTCGACAATAATGGAACAATAAGAAAGTTCGTAGAGAAGCTGTGGCTTTGACAAAAGAATTCTAAGTTGGTTTGTTGGCGTACATCTACACTTTTTCCAAAGATTGCACCTTGTAATTTAATCTTACGTAACGGAAGTGTGGGGCAATCGTTCGATTTGTTGCATTTGCTAAAGGCTGTTTCACTAATTACTGAGATGGGACTGCCAGAGTCAAGTACTGCCGTAAATTTTACATCATTTACAGTAATGTGAATCACAGGATATGCAATGTTGTTAAGTTTTACGTCGTGTTCCTGGAGTAAGATGTCCCTAATGTCTTCCATTTTTACGTAATTACTAGCTACAGCAGCTGCGTCATCAGTTTCATAAGTACGTTTTGTTGCTGCCAGCGGTGTGAGTCATTGCCTATTGTCTCTTTGTTGGCGCGCGTCTTTATTGGGATTTGGAGACCTAACTTCTACAAATTCACCGTGACGAGAGGGCCCTGCTCTGTTTGAATCCCGCCAGTTCTGATGCAATTCAGGTCTGTCGTTACGATCATATCGTCTGTCGTCATGTCGGTAGATTCCATAGTTTCTTTCTTGTCGGTCACATGGTGGAGAATTTCTCCCTGAATCGTAACTGCGCGCTGGTCCGTTGCGTCTAAAGTTATTCTGTCTCCCTTAATAGTATTTATTTTGGTTCCCATATTGTCTGTTTCTCTTATTGTCTCTGTGATAGTCATTACCACGGAGAGGTGATCTTTCCCTGTAGTTATTACTACTCTGCCAACGGTTGTCATACGGGTGGTGTCTGTTTTGGTCACGATTTGTGTTGTGAGAATAGCCTTGTCGTGTCAAGTTATTACTTCTTTCATCGCGGAATTGCGACGGATGTGACCTGTAATTGTTGTGTTCCTGGTTTCGCGTTCCGCGATTGTCAGTGTCAATTTCTAATTCTTGTAAGAGTCCCTGAAATGCTTCAATGTCGTCTTTGCAACGTCCTGCCAAAATAATATGTCGTAAATGTTCAGGCAGTTTGATTAAGCAAATGCGGATGAGTTCTGAGGGGCTGTATGGGTTTGAAAGATACTGATTCTTATGCAACATGTCTTCAAAATATTTCATAAGACTGGAAAATTCAGATTGTTTGAAACGTTTCATCATTATGATGCTATGTTTTACTCGGTCTTGTGTGGCTTGAGACCAATATGCTGAGAGGAAGGCATGGTAAAACTCTCCTTCACTGTGGCAATCGTGAATTACCGATCGCATTCTTACAGCTGGTTCATTCTCCAAGTAGCCACACATAAATTCTAATCTGTGTTCTAACGACCAGTTGGGAGGAAAACAATGCGAGAATTGATGGAGCCATGCTTGTGGATGAATGTCGTTGCCAGAATTCTTAAATGTTTTGAATTTACGTGTAGTAATGAACAGCTTATAGTCAAAATCATCATGTCGGCGAGTCGCATATCGGTCATTGCTAGGTCGTCTCGGCCGTTCCATCTCAAAATTCGGTGCACATTGCCAATTTCTTTCATAACTTCCGAAATGCCCTGTGTTATTATTTTGTGGCTGTTCCGTATTTCTGTCCCCCTCTTCCCGTATTGGGGCGCGAGTATCCTCTGAAATACGTAATTCTTGTATTACCTGTGTCAGCTGATCTTGTACTTCACGGATTTCTCTTTTGTACTGTGTATTGATTTGATTTTGATTCTGTTTGAATTTTCTAATTTGTTCATACTCTTCTGTGTCAGTGAAGGCTACAGGTCTTGTGTCATTCAGATCATCATCTACCTTTGTAGATAAGTTAGTAACCTGATCCGAAAGTTCGGCTACTTTCTCCGATAGTGTTTTTCTGAACCAAGTTTCAGAGTGTCCATTTGTGTTGAAATCGAATCTACTGTGTCCTTTAAGTTTTCCTGAGTTTTTGCAAGTTGCTTAACCGAATCGGTAGATGCAACTGAGTCAATTTTAGCCCACAAGGTCTCATGAACAATGGTTTGCAGTTCTTTTATGGCTGCTTCGTGATTCTGTAATGCATTTTCATGCCGCGAAAAAATAGGTTGAAAATGCTCACAAATTTGTGTTTTTACGTCATTACAGACTTTTTGACATTTCGATTCAATATTATGTAACTCAGTAGTTAAATCTTCACGTGTTTGTTCAAGTGTGGTGTCTAACTTTTGAAGATTTTGTTCCATTGTGTCTAACTGTTGCTGTGTTTGTCTCTGGTGTTGTTCCATTGTGTCTAACTGTTGCTGTGTTTGTCTCTGGTGTTGTTCCATTGTGTCTAACTTTTTAAGATTTTGTTCCGCTGTGTCTAACTTTTTAAGATTTTGTCCCATTTGTCTCTGATTTTGTTCCATTTGTTGCATTAATTGCAATAATAATGTATTAGTGTCTGGAATCTGTTTCTCTACGCTTTTCGGCAGTGCATTTGCACCGGCAACATTCACATTTTGACAAGCAGAAAATGTGTCTTGACTTATTTGAGAAAACGGTGATGACCCAAAACCTGAATCTACAGTATTTGCGAAATTGTGTCCTGTCATTTCGGATTCCTGAGGCGAGCTGTTGCCGACCGATCGATCGATAATGCTTCCCTGTTCACTACCTGTTTCACTGTCTACACCATTGTTTGCAGCCCGCTCCATTTCCCTATGCACAATTACCAAATTACTACTTTGAACATCAGTTAATTCATTACTCGGTGGCGCTAACACACTGCTTTCATTTTCACTGTCATTTCTCAGTTTACTTTGGAGCCTAGTATTACGATTTTCACACGCCATTATTATCACAGTATTTCACACGACAACACAGAAAAACACAATTTGAAGATCAAAAGTAAGAGAACACATTAACATAGCACTGAAAATAATATCTAGTTAATTGCAGCTGCGAAATACTTGGTGCAAATCTACATGCATGCCACAACTGTTTTACTGTACAACAATGAAAGACTGCAACTACAAAGGAGATTTTCTCTACAATTACGCGCTAGCAATAAACAATAGCTACACTAATTACACAAACTACAAGAAAAAATCAGAAGATTCCAGTGAGGTATCCTCGGCTAAGGGTCGACATATGAAACGTCCCCTTTGAACAATTATACAAGACTGTGCTTAAACTGACACACAAAATTTTGTTAGCGCAACGCAATCTGACTTTCAAAATTCCCTACAAAAGAATGGCCCTGACTAACATTAAACTATACCTTTCACAAATCACTTACCTCACAAAAATCTTCGCTGCTCAAGCTACTGCAATACAGCGAGCGCCACTACTGCCAGCTAAATAAAAGATTCAAACTATGGAAGGCACTAACTACTGATAGGGATAGTTAGCAAATGAAAGATATTAATAGAGAACAAACAATAATGTATTTACCTTGATATCATCATATATAAATATAGCAGTTCATGACAAATTTCAAAACTCCGCCATCTCTCTCCCCACATCCACCACTGCTGGCGGCTCACCTCCAACTGCGCAACGCTACGCGCTGTTCACATCCAGCTGCCGCTGCCCAACACTACAATGGCGAGTATTACAACAATGCAAAGCAGCTACAGACTGCACACAGCACAGCCGGTGATTTTCATACAGAGGTGGCGTTACCAATAAAAAAACCTAAACAGCCTACTTACATACACAGCCAGTGATTTTCATACAGAGGTGGCGTTACCAATAAAAAAACCTAAACAGCCTACTTACATAGTGTATCCTTTTTTTAATGTTCTAAATTTAGAATTATCTCAAGGTGATATCGATGGTACCGGTATTCAAAGTTTATATCATAAAAGAATCGGTATTTTCAAGTACAGTAAGTCATGTTGTATGTTGGATAGTGCCTACCACGTGAAGTTCGTAGTTATCTGCCTAGCACAATAATCAAAACTATGCAGCAAATGTGACACATAGAAGTTAAAAACACAAGGGAGGAGAAATAGCAGGACAAGAGAAAGAAAGCCAGAGGAGAAAGCAAGAGAACGCATGTATACCACTGTGAATGGGTGCGAGAGGATTATTACTCACATAATTACAGACAGTGACGTGGAAGGGAGGGGAAGGAAAAGTAGAGTGCACAGCAAATGCCAGCTTCTCATGCGCGGACTGGCGCAAAGTAAAATAGGCAGGGATGAAGCAGTACATTGCCGCCTGAACGCTTACAAAGCTGTAAATATTATACAGTGGAAGAGGCGCACAAGAAGAGGCGTAAGAATATGGCGAGCAGGTTGGCAGGATGTGTTTATACATGTTGTAGTCTCAAGAGAGGGCTGAACTTTTAGATTTTATGAGCATTAATTTATTTAGTATTTCATACTCTTTTTATTGGTTCTGTATATGTTGAGTGCTATCAGCAATGTAGACTGACGTTTTAGTGAGCAGTGGAATTTTCTTTCTTTTGGCATCTCACGATTGCGACCCTTACAAGTGCGGTAACTATGCACGTAGGAGTGTTACGCGCTACCCACATTTTGACTTTTTGTCACAGTGTGGAGGCTGAGCCTCGCTATTGTTCCCATGTTCACTGCTTGACCAACAGCCGCTGAGTAGGGATTCCAGTAACAACAGTCAACACCACGTCGCCGAAAAAGTTGGGTATGTGCAGAAGGTGATGTGCGCTCGTTCTTCACTGCTCGCCCTTGGAGACGGAAGTCGCTGAACATCTTACCCATGTCAGCGATAGAAAAAAACGTCTAAATGAGCTGCTACGACAATCGTGTCAGTGAGTGTGCTCATTGTGTGTTGTTGTGTGGCAAAGCAAAAAGCCAATTATGCGTGTGTTTGAGAATGTTATTTTCCAGGAAACTTATCTTCATCTCGTATTAATTTTATTTCTTCCCCATGGAATTTAATTCCTACTCCAAATTTTTCTTCCATTTACTTTACTATTTGCTCAGTGTTCATATTGAATAACATTGGGGATAAACTCCAACCCTGTCTCACTCCTTTCTCAACTGCTGCTTCCCTTTCACGACCCACAACTCTTAATAACTGCCATCTGGTTTCTGTACAAGTTGTAAATAGCCTTTTGGTCCCTGTATTCTACCCCTGCTACCTTCAGAATTTTAAAGTGAGTATCCCACTCGACATTGTCAAAACCTTTCTCCAAACTTACAAAGGCTACAAATGCAGGTTTACCTTTTCTTAACCTGTCTTCTAAGAGAAGTGTCGTCGTAACTGCCGTCTGCTTCACGTCTGCTGTGCAGCGAGCTACCTTAATTTAAGTATTAACTGTATTTTTCTTACTTGTCACTTCTTCTTCCGTGTGTATTTGCTTTTAGGAAGCTTTAATTGTCGGGTGCTATTAATAGTGTTCCATATATTTCGTGTTTGTTTTGAATACAGTCAGAGAAAGTCCCTTTAGTCAATCATAGTGCCAGTAGTGCTAGTGTTTGTTTGCAATACAGTCCAGAGACAGGTAGTGCTATTTTCATTGTTTTCTACAAGAAGTGCCTAGCAACCACAGTTTAGTAAATAAACAGCCGCCTTTAGTGAATTAGCAGTCTAGTTAAAGGTTGATTAACTCTCTTCAGTAAATTGATTCCTTAGGATGGATAGGATGTGTGACTGCTGTGTACGGACGCAGGAGGAGCTGGCCACTGTTCGCGAACAGCTGAGCGTGTTGATGGCCGCGGTCAGCCGTCTTCAGGCTGCTGCCTCGGAGTGTAGCGGCAGTGGGGAGTCTGGTGCGTCGCAAGGTACACCCCAGGTGTTACATGCTTCACCCACTGTCCCTGCTGTAGAGACATCTTCGCGTGTACTGGGCGCGGTTGGGCCACCCTCTCCCCAAGGGGAGTGGCGGGTTCACCGGCGTTCGCGGCGCACGAGGCGGAGGGTCAATGTGGAGGCTGGCCGTGTGGCATCGCCCGCTCTGCCTGTGAGTGGACATGTGGCTGCTCCTTCAGCAAGGTCCGAGCAGGCACACGGGGGGAGGGGTTTATTAGTTAATGGGAGCTCCAACGTTAGGCGGGTGATGGAGCCCCTTAGGGAAATAGCGGGAAGGTCGGGGAAGAAGGCCAGTGTTCACTCTGTCTGCTTGCCGGGAGGTCTCATCCGAGATGTGGAGGAGGCCCTACCGGCGGCGATAGAGAGCACTGGGTGCACCCGACTGCAAATTGTTGCTCATGTCGGCACCAATGACTCCTGCCGTCTGGGTTCAGAGGTCATCCTCAGTTCGTACAGGCGGTTGGCGGAATTGGTGAAGGCGGAAAGCCTCGCTCGCAGGGTGAAATCAGAGCTAACTATTTGTAGTATCGTTCCCAGAACCGATCGCGGTCTTCTGGTTTGGAGCCGAGTGGAAGGCTTAAACCAGAGGCTCAGACGATTCTGCGGAGATCTGGGGTGCAAATTTCTCGACCTCCGCTATCGGGTGGAGAAATGTAGGGTCCCCTGAATAGGTCAGGCGTGCACTACACGCCGGAAGCGGCTACAAGGGTAGCGGAGTACGTGTGGAGTGTACATGGGGGTTTTTTAGGTTAGAGAATCCCCTCCCTAGGCCCGACAAGACGCCTCCTGAGACGCAGCAAGGTAGGAGTAGGCAAAATGCAACAGGGAATAAAAATATTAATGTGCTAATAGTAAACTGCAGGAGCGTCTACAGAAAGGTCCCAGAACTGCTCTCATTAATAAACGGTCACAACGCTCATATAGTACTAGGGACAGAAAGTTGGCTGAAACCAGACGTAAATAGTAATGAAATCCTAAACTCAGATTGGAATGTATACCGCAGAGACAGGCTGGACAGTGAAGGGGGAGGCGTGTTTATAGCGATAAGAAGTGCAATAGTATCGAAGGAAATTGACGGAGATCCGAAATGTGAAATGATTTGGGTGAAGGTCACGGTTAAAACAGGCTCAGACATGATAATTGGATGTCTCTATAGGCCCCCTGGCTCAGCAGCTGTTGTGGCTGAGCACCTGAAGGATAATTTGGAAAATATTTCGAGTAGATTTCCCCACCATGTTATAGTTCTGGGTGGAGATTTTAATTTGCCGGATATAGACTGGGAGACTCAGACGTTCATAACGGGTGTCAGGGACAAAGAATCCAGAGAAATTTTTTTAAGTGCTTTATCTGAAAACTACCTTGAGCAGTTAAACAGAGAACCGACTCGTGGCGACAACATACACTCCTGGAAATGGAAAAAAGAACACATTGACACCGGTGTGTCAGACCCACCATACTTGCTCCGGACACTGCGAGAGGGCTGTACAAGCAATGATCACACGCACGGCACAGCGGACACACCAGGAACCGCGGTGTTGGCCGTCGAATGGCGCTAGCTGCGCAGCATTTGTGCACCGCCGCCGTCAGTGTCAGCCAGTTTGCCGTGGCATACGGAGCTCCATCGCAGTCTTTAACACTGGTAGCATGCCGCGACAGCGTGGACGTGAACCGTATGTGCAGTTGACGGACTTTGAGCGAGGGCGTATAGTGGGCATGCGGGAGGCCGGGTGGACGTACCGCCGAATTGCTCAACACGTGGGGCGTGAGGTCTCCACAGTACATCGATGTTGTCGCCAGTGGTCGGCGGAAGGTGCACGTGCCCGTCGATCTGGGACCGGACCGCAGCGACGCACGGATGCACGCCAAGACCGTAGGATCCTACGCAGTGCCGTAGGGGACCGCACCGCCACTTCCCAGCAAATTAGGGACACTGTTGCTCCTGGGGTATCGGCGAGGACCATTCGCAACCGTCTCCATGAAGCTGGGCTACGGTCCCGCACACCGTTAGGCCGTCTTCCGCTCACGCCCCAACATCGTGCAGCCCGCCTCCAGTGGTGTCGCGACAGGCGTGAATGGAGGGACGAATAGAGACGTGTCGTCTTCAGCGATGAGAGTCGCTTCTGCCATGGTGCCAATGATGGTCGTATGCGTGTTTGGCGCCGTGCAGGTGAGCGCCACAATCAGGACTGCATACGACCGAGGCACACAGGGCCAACACGCGGCATCATGGTGTGGGGAGCGATCTCCTACACTGGCCGTACACCACTGGTGATCGTCGAGGGGACACTGAATAGTGCACGGTACATCCAAACCGTCATCGAACCCATCGTTCTACCATTCCTAGACCGGCAAGGGAACTTGCCGTTCCAACAGGACAATGCACGTCCGCATGTATCCCGTGCCACCCAACGTGCTCTAGAAGGTGTAAGTCAATCACCCTGGCCAGCAAGATCCCCGGATCTGTCCCCCATTGAGCATGTTTGGGACTGGATGAAGCGTCGTCTCACGCGGTCTGCACGTCCAGCACGAACGCTGGTCCAACTGAGGCGCCAGGTGGAAATGGCATGGCAAGCCGTTCCACAGGACTACATCCAGCATCTCTACGATCGTCTTCATGGGAGAATAGCACCCTGCATTGCTGCGAAAGATGGATATACACTGTACTAGTGCCGACATTGTGCATGCTCTGTTGCCTGTGTCTATGTGCCTGTGATTCTGTCAGTGTGATCGTGTGATGTATCTGACCCCAGGAATGTGTCAATAAAGTTTCCCCTTCCTGGGACAATGAATTCACGGTGTTCTTATTTCAATTTCCAGGAGTGTATTAGACCTTCTGGTGACAAACAGACCCGAACTATTTGAAAAAGTTAACGCAGAACAGGGAATCAGCGATCATAAAGCAGTTACGGCATCGATGATTTCAGCCGTAAATAGGAATATTAAAAAGGGTAGGAAGATTTTTCTGTTTAGAAAAAGTGACAAAAAGCAGATTTCAGAGTACCTGTTGGCTCAACACAAAAGTTTTGTCTCAAGTACAGATAGTGTTGAGGATCAGTGGACGAAGTTCAAAACCGTCGTACATAATGCGTTAGATGAGTATGTGCCAAGCAAGATCGTAAGAGATGGAAAAGAGCCACCGTGGTACAACAACCGAGTTAGAAAACTGCTGCGGAAGCAAAGGGAACTTCACAGCAAACATAAACATAGCCAAAGCCTTGCAGACAAACAAAAATTACGCGAAGCGAAATGTAATGTGAGGAGGGCTATGCGAGAGGCGTTCAATGAATTCGAAAGTAAAGTTCTATGTACTGACTTGGCAGAAAATCCTAAGAAATTTTGGTCTTATGTGAAAGCGGTAGGTGGATCAAAACAAAATGTCCAGACACTCTGTGACCAAAATGGTACTGAAACAGAGGATGACAGACTAAAGGCCGAAATACTAAATGTCTTTTTCCAAAGTTGTTTCACAGGGGAAGACTGCACTGTAGTTCCTTCTCTAGATTGTCGCACAGATGACAAAATGGTAGATATCGAAATAGACGACAGAGGGATAGAGAAACAATTAAAATCCCTCATAAGTGGAAAGGCCGCTGGACCTGATGGGATACCAGTTCGATTTTACACAGAGTACGCAGAGCAACTTGCCCCCCTTCTTGCAGCGGCGTACCGTAGGTCTCTAGAAGAGCGTAGCGTTCCAAAGGATTGGAAAAGGGCACAGGTCATCCCCGTTTTCAAGAAGGGACGTCGAGCAGATGTGCAGAACTATAGACCTATATCTCTAACGTCGATCAGTTGTAGAATTTTGGAACACATATTGTGTTCGAGTATAATGACTTTTCTGGAGACTAGAAATCTACTCTGTAGGAATCAGCATGGGTTTCGAAAAAGACGGTCATGTGAAACCCAGCTCGCGCTATTCGTCCACGAGACTCAGAGGGCCATAGACACGGGTTCACAGGTAGATGCCGTGTTTCTTGACTTCCACAAGGCGTTCGATACGGTTCCCCACAGTCGTTTAATGAACAAAGTAAGAGCATATGGACTATCGGACCAATTGTGTGATTGGATTGAGGAGTTCCTAGGTAACAGGACGCAGCATGTCATTCTCAATGGAGAGAAGTCTTCCGAAGTAAGAGTGATTTCAGGTGTGCCGCAGGGGAGTGTCATAGGACCGTTGCTATTCACAATATACATAAATGACCTTGTGGATGACATCGGAAGTTCACTGAGGCTTTTTGCAGATGATGCTGTGGTGTATCGAGAGGTTGTAACAATGGAAAATTGTACTGAAATGCAGGAGGATCTGCAGCGAATTGACGCATGGTGCAGGGAATGGCAATTGAATCTCAATGTAGACAAGTGTAATGTGCTGCGAATACGCAGAAAGATAGATCCTTTATCATTTAGCTACAAAATAGCAGGTCAGCAACTGGAAGCAGTTAATACCATAAATTATCTGGGAGTACGCATTAGGAGTGATTTAAAATGGAATGATCATATAATGTTGATCGTCGGTAAAGCAGATGCCAGACTGAGATTCATTGGAAGAATCCTAAGGAAATGCAATCCGAAAACAAAGGAAGTAGGTTACAGTACGCTTGTTCGCCCACTGCTTGAATACTGCTCAGCAGTGTGGGATCCGTACCAGATAGGGTTGATAGAAGATATAGAGAAGATCCAACGGAGAGCAGCGCGCTTCGTTACAGGATCATTTAGTAATCGCGAAAGCGTTTCGGAGATGATAGATAAACTCCAGTGGAAGACTCTGCAGGAGAGACGCTCAGTAGCTCGGTACGGGCTTTTGTCAAAGTTTCGAGAACATACCTTCACCGAAGAGTCAAGCAGTATATTGCTCCCTCCTACGTATATCTCGCGAAGAGACCATGAGGATAAAATCAGAGAGATTAGAGCCCACACAGAGGCATACCGACAGTCCTTCTTTCCACGAACAATACAAGACTGGAATAGAAGGGAGAACCGATAGAGGTACTCAAGGTACCCTCCGCCACACACAGTCAGGTGGCTTGCGGAGTATGGATGTAGATGTAGATGTAGATGTAGATCAGTTTTGAATCACTGTAGTATCCAAACTGATCTTCCCTGTGGTTGGCTTCTACCAGTTTTTCCACTCTTCTGTAAAGAATTAGTAAATTACTGTTAGTATTTTGCAACCATGACTCATTAAGCTGATAGCTAGGTAGTATTCACACCTGTCAGTACCTGCTTTCTTTGGATTTGGAATTATTATGTTCTTCTTGAAGTCTGAGGGTATTTAGCTTGTCACATACATCCTGCACACCAGAAGGATTAGATTCATCATGGCTGCCTTTCCCAAGGCTATCAGTCCTGCTGACGGAATATCGTCTACTTCATGGGCCTCCTGTCAACTTAGATCTTTCAGTGCTCTGTCAAATTCTTCTTGTAGTATCATATCTCCCATCTCATCTTCATCTACGTCCTCTTCCGTTTTTATGTTATTGCCTTCAAGTTCATCTCCCTTGTATATTGCTTCCACCTCTCAACTTTCTCTTCTTCAGTTACTACTGGTTTTCCATCTGAGCTCCTCTTTTCTCCAAAGACCTCCTTTATCGTCCAGTAGGTGTTCTCTATCTTTCCCCTGGTAAAATATGTATCTAAATCCTTAGATTTTTTTCTCTGGTCATTTCTGGTTAGTCTTTTTGCACTTCCTATTAATCTGATTTCTTAGATGTTTGTATTCACTATACATTATATTTACCTATGTCATGTTAATTGCCCTTGAAATATAACTGTATTCCATTTTGCCTCTTTGCTCGCAAATGTAGCAATATGCAATACAAAATTTATTCTTTTGGACTAGAAGTGGTGAAGACGACAGTAGATATTCTTATGTTCTACTTTTTCTAGCTTGTGCTGTTGACACAATCAGTGAAAATTAATTGAACGATAGTTATAAGTATAATTGTCCTGAAAGTATAGATTCTTTTTGAGTAGCCTCATGACTAGCTTTACCTATAGAGGAAATATGAAATATCGCAATTGCTGAGCTAATGGAAGTGTGTTTCAAGAAGGTAAAAGACATATATTGTTACAGTATCAGAACTATTTTCAGTGACGCAGAGCTAGATGAAGGGACAGGCGTGCAATATTTTTTTTGAGAGTTGGTGATGTGGTAATGATACTGTTTTTTTCTGTGTAAGCTCTGCACATAACTTCTGTAGATTCATATGAAGATGCATTAACACTAGTAAAACAGTATCTTTCTCTCAGGAAAAGTTAATGCTCAAGATGATTTTTATAGTGTAGAGATATAAATGGAGTGAGTTAAGAAATTTTTCGCACTATTTTCATAGCCCCTGTCAAGAAGAATTTTTAGATTGTGTAACTGTTTGATCTAGTTATATGACAAACTTGATTTGCATGTATGTTCTATGTCTGCCTCCCACATATATATGTGGTGGAAGTAAAGCTGTGTGGATGGGTCCTGGGCCATGCTTGGGTAGCTCAGTTAGTACAGCACTTTCCTGTGGAAGGCAGAGGTCCCGAGTTCGAGTTTCAGTCCATCACACAGTTCTGATCTGCCAGGAAGTTTCATATCCATGCATCTTCCACTGCAAAGTGAAAACTTCATTCTGGAAAAATGTAACAGATTGTAAATTTCTGGTGTAGGGATGAGATAATGTGAAGTGTGCTTGATATTTTTGTTGTATTACAGAATGATGACTCAGCATGGAGCCATTGCTGGGCTGTTCATCAGTATGCCATTATTTGTTTTTTTCGGGACCTTGGTGCTGGCTCAAAATTTTCTTTGGGTTTTCTAGTTTCTTTCTGGTTTTTCAGAAAACTTTTCTGGCGTTTCTGAAAAAATTATTGTTCTACTGGGGGCATTTAAGAAGTACTGCTATCTTTGGCAACTTGTAGTGATATTATACGCCTTACTGGCCTATAGAATGTTTTAAGCTGAGAGCACTTTTTCTCTGGCATGTACATTGTCTCACTGTATAACATCAACATTGTCCAAGTGTTGCTGGTCACCCACATAGTTACTGTGCAAAGAGTCATAGTAGGTCTTGTGTACGAAGTGGGCATGCACAGCCATGTCACACATAAATTATATCAAGAATTTGTTAGAAAGTATGATTAGATGTTGAAACTATTGCATTGCTTGATAGTATGAAAGTGATTTATCATCCAGTTTATTTGATAGATAAGCCCACTGGATTATTTATGAAATTCGAAGAGAAAACAGCATCATGGTTATTGGTTAATAACTTCAGTCAGTGTGACATATTGTTGTTGAAACAGATATGGATAAGCTTCTGTGATCAGTGGTTACCTATTAAATTTCCGTGGAAATGCAATGCATCAGCACAAATGTGAAATGAGCTCATAATGGAAGACTGGACATTCCTTAGGGAAGTGTGTTATGTGCTGAAAGGCTAATAAAATGAAGTAATATTTAATTGTACCATTATTATATCAAAGTGAAATTTTCCTTTTCATAACAGTGGGATTTTAATATTGGAAAAGCATGTGAGATACGTTTCCATATTAGGCACATGGTCTGGTTTATTTAGTAACGAAGTGTGTTGTCTCTGTAAAGGTGCTTTACTCGAGTTCCATACCTGCAAAAATGACTAAAATTACAAGGAACTTAACAATTTTTCTGCGACAGGGACACATACATTTTACATGTGACAGATCTCCCAGGAGAAGAATGGAATCGTGGCAGTAAGACATGACCAGTTGCTGAGCCATTCGCAGTGAAGATTAGCCATGCCATCAGTACGTATCATCATTGACTAATGACATGGGTACTCCCTGTGCCCACTGGAACTCCATGGACTGGCCTGCAATGATAAGGGCCATAAGGGCCGGCTTCTGCAGTCCTGGTGGGACGGCCTGGTCATCTGCCATAGTTGGATGGAGTGATGTGGCGTCACCAACAACAGCTGAACATATGGTCAGTGGACCGCTTGTTGACACACAGCTGCAAAGTGACTCTACTAGCCGAACTAGCCGCAGTCCCAACAGCCAGTCACCTGGTATGGGAGCTGCTTCTGGAGTGCCCAGTGCTGGAGTCGGGACAGAACTGGAGTTTGTTCAAATTATGTGAGCCACATCAGAACCCCAATGAGGGTGGGTGTCTCTGACTTGCCTGGTTAACATTACAAGAAGGATCACTTGGCGCTGCGGGGGAGCAGAATGATTGGTGTACTTAAGTCTCTCTGAGAAACTGGCAATCCATACTACCATGAAATCAGGTGACAGTTGGGAGCAGTGAAAGAGGATGACGAGTCAGAATCATCAGTTGACTGCTGCCTGCAACAGCTACTAAATAGTTTTTATACTTGAATTTAATTTTGGAAAGTGTAGTGAGCTTCAGAAGCAATCTTGAACGATATAGCAATTTTAAGCACTTCACCAAAACTAGGACCAGACGTTTCCAAAGTTTTTGCTATGACCTCGATGTTGGAGGGAAAAGGTGCACAATTACATCCCATATCAACGGTTCCTACATTTGCATGTAAGACCCTGCAACTTGGCAACCCATTCTGCATAAGACTGTCCACTTTGTTCGTAACACGTATTATGCTGCAGGGTAGTGGCAACAAAGTGCATCTGGTAACCGTTTATTTAGTTAACAGAGCACATAAGTCAATGAAAGACAAATCACTAGGTTCCGAGGGTGAGACCAACTTTTGCACCAGGAAGACAAGAGTAAATCACATTGCTGTTCGTCAGTAATGTTATAAGAATAGCGATGCAGTTCGAAACGTCAGAGTTAGATATTCTAACTCCCTGAGTACTCGAACACCGCAGACGTCGGTGGGGGCATAGCTATGACCACCGACAGACAATGTTGTTACTGCTGAGACGGGAGCTTAAGAAGAGCAGACTGCTGTTCATGTTGCTGTTGGTGGTACCATTCCTCCTTGATGCTGCCACTGTTGCAGGGACAGCTGTTGCTGCCACAGTTCCAAAACACTTACAATCCATTATACGGGCAGCAAACTCAATAGAAAATAATAATTGTCATCTTGCATTTCGATGTCAGACATTTGTATGTCTATAAACTTCAGCTTGTTGTTTTTCTTTGTTAACATATTTCTTATTTTTTATTTATATGTTTCTCTCTTTTGATTTGTAAAGGAAGGAAAGAGGAGAGCAGGCGCATTAAAAAGCTGCTTTCTTTGATTTCTAATGACTTTAACGAGCAGGTTTCTGATGAGAAAAAGTTGTCCAGATTTCAGAAACAGTTTCTGTATGATAACTACAATGGTTGACAAACACTCTTCATTGTGAGATGTAGTTACGTTTCTGAGAAACATTACTTCATATCATTCTTGGGATCATAACGTCTTTCAAAAATGACAGTTGAACGAATCATAGTGGGTCGGATTCTAATGTTGGTGTCTTACCTTCATTTTCAGAATATATCATGGGATAAGGCTCAGTGCCACCAAGAACACCATCTAATGGAGCTCACTCTTAATTGACTGGGTAGGGGTTGGTAAACCTGGAGTACCTGAGGTGAGGAGTGATGAGTGCCACAAGTTCTCTATAACAGTAAAGTCTGTGCATGCTTCAGTGACCACCATTCAATGTGTTAGTGAAACATTGTGCTTGACAGGGACTGGGGATCTTGTCTTAACCACACAGACTATGAAAACGGTACAAACCTCTATTAAAAAAATTGAAAATCAAGGTGTGCTGCATGCTGATGATGTAGATGGCTCTGAGATGAAACAGTAGTTAGTGGACAGTAAGTGTTCGATACTAATGGGTGTTGATAATTTAACTTATAACTAAAAAGTTCACATAAAACTATGTTAAGCTAAATTTGTGGATGAAATAATGAATTTTGGTCAATATGGTTTAAAATAAGCTTTTCTACTCATAATTTATCTGTACACATCAGTGGCCAAGGCTTCAAAATGCATATCAGGCTTGACTGCATCGCACTACCCACTAACTACAGTTTCACCTCACAGCTATATATCTCATCAGCTAATTATATGTACACTACTGGCCATTAAAATTGCTACACCAAGAAGAAATGCAGATGATAAACGAGTATTCATTGGACAAATAAATTATACTAGAACTGACATGTGATTACATTTCCACGCAATTTGGGTGCATACATCCTGAGAAATCAGTATCCAGAACAATTACCTCTGGCCATAATAACGACCTTGATACGCCTGGGCATTGAATCAAGCAGAGCACGGATGGCGTGTACAGGTACAGCTGTCCATGCAGCTTCAACACGATACCACAGTTCATCAAGAGTATTCACTGGCATATTGTGACGAGCCAGTTGCTCGGCCACCATTGACCAGACGTTTTCAATTGATGAGAGATCTGGAGAATGTGCTGGCCAGGGCAGCAGTCGAATATTTTCTGTATCCAGAAAGGCCCATACAGGACCTGCAACATGCGGTCATGCATAATCCTGCTGAAATGTAGGGTTTCGCAGGGATCGAATGAAGGGTAGAGCCACGGGTCGTAACACATCTGAAATATAACGTCCACTGCTCAAAGTGCTGTCAATGCGAACAAGAGGTGACCGAGACGTGTAAACCATACCATCAAGCCGGGTGATACGCCAGTATGGCGATGACGAATACATGCTTCCAATGTGCGTACATCGCGATGTCATCAAACACGGATGCGACCATCGTGATGCTATAAACAGAACCTGGATTCGTCCGAAAAAATGACGCTTTGCCATTTGCGCACCCAGGTTCGTTGTCGAGTACACCATTGCAGGCACTCCTGTTTGCACTGCAGCGTCAAGGTAACCGCAGCCACGGTCTCCGATCTGATAGTCCGTGCTGCTGCAAACGTCGTCGAACTGTTGGTGCACATGGTTGTTGTCTTGCAAACGTCCCCCATCTGTTGACTCACGAGACGCGGCTGCACGATCCGTTACAGCCATGCGGTTAAGATACATGTCATCTCGACTGCTAGTGATACGAGGCCGTTGGGATCCAGCACAGCGTTCCGTATTACCCTCCTGAACCCACCGATTCCATATTCTGCTAACAATCATTGGATCTCGACCAACGCGAGCAGCAATGTCGCGATACGATAAACCACAATCGCGATAGGCTACAATCCGACCTTTATCAAACTCGGAAACGTGATGGTACGCATTTATCCTCCTTACAGGAGGCATCACAACAACGGTTGACCAGGCAACGCCGGTCAACTGCTGTTTGTGTATGAGAAATTGGTTGAAACTTTCCTCATGTCAACACGTTGTAGGTGTCGCCACCAGCGCCAACCTTGTGTGAATGCTGTGAAAAGCTAATCATTTGCATATCTCAGCGTCTGTGTCTGTAGCACGTCATCTTCGTGATGTAGCTATTTTAATGGCCAGTAGTGTAATTAGAATGATTTTTTTGAAGTTTTTAACATGAAAGTATGTAAATTTTATTTTTACTAAATTTTGCTAAATTATGTATCTGTTGATCAAAACAATGACTTTGACAATAATGTAAATCATTTAAACTCCTTTGGTTCAAATGTAGCCTTTGTACTTCTTTCTGGTCACATTTTGTGGGTAGTTATTGTATAATGGAGCAAAGCCTTGTTTCGTGATGCTGTAGAAAGCAAACATGTCTGTTTGGAGTTTGTAGTTTGTGATCTTAAATTTCGCCAGTCTGATATCTTAAGAGATGAAAATACATAAGTTATAAATGCCAAGTTTCTGTCATGTAAAACTTTTTGTCAGGACCATGTACAATCCAGAATATGAAATCAGTGGGCGCTGAGCTGCCATAATATACAGTGACTTATAATGAACTGATTTTGAGAATGGTATTATTGCCACTTGTTTGTGTAATTTAGAATTTCTTTTACTTTGGCACTATCGTGAAAAGTTATTTACAATTTACTCATAGCATTAATCGACCATTAACTGGACGCCAGGAGAAGAAGACTATTTATAAGGCTCATTGGTCTACAGTCTGGGAGCAATATGACTCACTCAAGAGAAGTAGCCCACTGAGCGCTTCAACTCAAAAAAGAATGGCTTTGAGTAACAGAATACATACTGTCTCTCCAAATGTGGTAAACATTAAATAATGGGAGAGAAACTTAGAAAAAATGTCGGCTATATATTCAAAAAGTGTTACAATGTATAGCAGGTTCACTCACTAAAATCCATCAAGTGCCTGGGGGGTGTTACTGTTGGAAATTGCCACATCACATCAAGGAGAATAACTACCGAAATTGAAAACTCTTGGGAAATACTGAATTGTTAGAAAATTATACTTCTTTAAATCAGGGCGTTGTAGGATGCAAAGAACTCATGTACATAGATGTAAAGAAACTGAAGGAAGAGTGGAGATGACGGCATGAAAGTCGAAAACCTAATCTGGCGAGTGAAAGTCCTGTTAGAAAAGATGCTTACGTTTATTATGACCTTCAGTTCTCCAGTTTTGCTTGAGCATATTTTGGTAAGAGTTATCCGCCTGAAGTAGGAGCATAAGTCCTTAATCCACTGTACTGTTTTAAGTGTGAGCAGTACAGCCTCACCACTACAGCATTCAACTGTAATGGCATGAGTTTAACACAGGTGGGGCAGACACTTCTTTCATATAATCACTACTACAAGATAGAACTCAGACTTCTGTCAATGTCGAGTGATCACTGAGAGGTGCAGTGTTGACTTTAGTTCTACCAAGCCGACCGCGGTGGCCGAGCGGTTTTAGGCGCTTCAGTCCAGAACCGCGCGATTGTTACGGTCGCAGGTTCGAATCCTGCCTCGGGCATGGATGTTTGCGATATCCTTAGGTTAGTTAGGTTTAAGTAGTTCTAAGTTCCAGGAGACTGATGACCTCAGATGTTAATTCCCATAGTGCTCAGAGCCATTTCTTTTCTACCAAAAATGCAGTTAGCAAATGCTCTTACTCACTTTGGGTGCTGGAGTTCACATTCTCTGCAGCATGTAATACCACACCAGGTCATGACAGCATTCATTACAGCACAATGCAGCAACTCAAAGAGCCTCAGTCCTTCTTATTTCACTTTTGAAGCAGGATCATTCATCAGCTCATGAAGGAAGCTGTTATAATCCACCTCTGCAAACACGGAGAGGACTGCACAACCACAAGTAGTTGCTGTAGCACGGCCTTACCAGATGAAAACTTGAAATGTATGATCAACTAACACCTTGTCTGCATCTTAGAATGCTGACAGCTCCTAATGCACTTTCACTGTGGGTTCAGGTGATGCCACTCTACCATTGACATGAACTTTTGCTACTCAATATTATAAATGGGCTGTTTTTTTAGTCAGGTGTTAATTTTGAATTGAAATCTTTATTTTAATTAATTGTTAAAAGTGTAACTTGTCCAGAATGATTTCAGCATATTCGACATCAAATGCCATGCTCTTGAGTATCTGAGGTACTCCAGTGTTTTTCGTCACTCTGGGACCGTTAACAGATTGTGCAATATTAACACAAGAAATAGAGAAAACTGAAAGAATAGCAATGTGTTTGGTAATGGTTTTCTTTAGCAAGTCTAAAAGTATCACAGCGATTCTCATATATCTCCAGGGTCACATGCTAAAAGATAGGTGCTGTACAGCACAATGTGACATATCATTAAAATTCCACGAACGTATTTGTAGAAGAATCAACCAACATAATGCTTCATTCTATGTATATTTCTTAAGAAAAGTACAATTATAGAGATTGTATCTCATATAGAGACTTAACAACAGTATAATTCATGACTGGAACAGGAAAGAAGGGAAGTGACCGTGGTACATGGAATACTCTCCCCCAGCTACCATACCATAAGGTAACTTGCTGAGTATGAGTGTAGATGTAGATGTTAGTCATGCACTGATGGCATTATTGTATGGAGCAATACTTCTTATTTTGGGATCTCTTCCTGTGTTCTGTATTTTATCTGTAACATATGATTCTCCATCATATGATGAGTGACCTCTTCCATCAGCTGTAATAATCATAAAATTTATGTACAATGTAGCATTATTTCGATGTAGACATACATCACCAACATGGATGTTAATATCTACATCTTTATTAGGAATAATTAAATTATTTTTACTTTTTTCATCCATAAGAAAGTAGTAAAATGGATAGCTGTCAATCTTGTTCATTTACAAACATTAAAATTGATTAATTTGCTAAATAACACTGTTATAGTAGCACCATTGAAATCAATCAAATTAGCATTTTTATCAGTAATACTTGTTTGTAAATCCTAAATTTTATCATGAACTGCAATAAATAAAGGATACTTTGGTTCCCACATTATCAGTGCATCAGATTCAATGTCAGCCTTAAATGAAGTAATAATATTAGTTTCATGTTGAAAATAATCATAAATTGTTACAAGCATTCCATCAGATAGATTACATTAACATTAATTCATTCAAATGGTATAATTTTATGAATATTATTAGCAATAATTTTTATTAGGTGGTATAAATTGATTATTAAATCTTAACACACTTCTGGTATGATCGTTTATATCTATATATTATTGAATATCACTCTCAATAATAACTCTGTGTAAATTTTCGTCTAATTTTGGTTTACACTAAGTTTTTTCTTTGAATGAATTTTTTTAAACTTTTTAAACTATATTACCCAACAGGAATTTCTATTGTTTCTCTGTCACAAAAGTGTTTATTATTTTTTGAATGTGATATTTGGAGTTAAATATGTCATATAATTAGGGCAACGTTTTTATAACTGTCTTTTACAGATACAGTTACTATTTTCTGGAGAACTGATGAATTACCACTTATTGAAATACTCATCTCACTGACTACCACTAAATTATTAATAATTATATGAGTCACAGTCTAGAGTGCTTTAGCTGTCACAAAATAGACTAGGATCCTAAATAAGATTTTGAGACAAAACTAAAAAAAATATGCATTAAAAAATGTTTACCTAATTGTATTTGATGTGCAATTATTGAACCAAATGGCTGTCGATAACAACATTAAGATTGATAATTGTATTTCAAGTCGAGGTTAGCTCAGCTGGGATGAAATCAATCATTCATATATTTATTCTAAAAGATTAGATCAAATAAAATACAAAGAATTTAAAATAATGTGTAAAGAAGTTAAAGAGATTATTGTTCCTTTTACTAAAAATAATGAAATTATATCACTGGATGAATATGAAGATAATTTGGTTGTTTTATTTGATGATCTCGTTCTGGAAAATCAGGATGTAGTTAGGGAATATTTTACTACAGGTAAACATAAAGGACTACACTGTATTTATTAAGCTCTCAGAAATTCAAAGATATGTAAATAGTTTATCAAATTTAATTTATATTTCTGGAAAATATTTAGACAAGATAATACAAATTTAAATCATATGGACAATGATTTTGTTGATGAGATTTAATTTTCGATGATTTTACAGGAAAATGTAGTAAATGTTGGAATGCAGATCATTCAGATTTTTGCACTAGATATGACAAGAAAAACTAGTGATGGAGAATACTGCAACAAGATAAAAACATTTCTAATTCTATGAAGAACTAAAGTTTTTATCTTAATTAAATGAGTTTAAAACAGATATTAAAAATCTATTAATATAATTTAATTTTCATTACCCTAAGACTTTATGTTGAAAATAAAAATTTAAATTATTACTATTTTCCAACATAAACATAAATGTTAAATATAAACATTAAACATGTTAAAGATAAGCATAAATGTTTAAAAATTTGTTATTAATTTTTTTATCCAAATTAAATGTTGACAACATATGATTTGTGCTTTACACCATTCAGTCCAGAAGATGGAAACAAGCAAAACGAAATAGAAAATAAGCTGAAGAAATTTAAAAATGGAAGAAACATCCAAGAACAAAATATGAAAAAAATATGAAATATGAAAAAGATCAACCTTTTAATAATACAATCGAAAGAAACTGAACAAGAATTGGAAGGTTTAGGTGATAATCTGTTAAAAGCTACTAATGAAAATAGAGATTATTCCTTTCATAGCGAAGCTTATACATATCAAAAATTTGGGTATATATCACCAACTGATTATATATTAACTGCATCAGACTATAAAATGTGTTAAACAACTGTGAAGAAGTGAATAAAAATCGAAAAGAAGAAAAAGTTAAAAAATTTTAAGTGAAAGCATGCTGAAATATATTACAACATATTAACCTATTTATATGTTTAAATATACTGGCCATTTAGCAGAAAAATTTGATGGAGATAAATTAATTATTGGCAAAAGAGAACATGGAGGTAGAGATGTTTTTGGTAATTGAACCAACTAAAAACATGTACCTACAGATTATATATAAATAAAAAATTCATTCTGTCGATTTATCCAATTATTGAAGTACAACATTTGATTCAGGGGCACTGTATTCTGAATAAAATACAAATAAAACATGCTCAAGTTAAAGTATTTAATACATTAATTTGGTAAAAAGAAATTGTTGAAGTTAATTTTCCATAATTAGCAGTAAATTTTTCAGATGATGAGAAAACAGGTGATGGATTAGTAAAAAACAATATACAGAAAAACTAGTTGAATATGTTTGGTTGAATAGTGTTAGAGCTTTTTCCAAAACAATAATGACAACTCATGGTTAAGAATTAGCTGGAAATAAGAATTATTGCAACAAAAAAGTTGGTATATCAAAAATGTTAACTAGGAAAATTAATGATTTAGCTATCAATAATGCAAGAGGCATACCTTATGAAATTAGACTTTTCAACATTTCACCTCATATATTTCGGAAAAATTAAAAACAAGAAAAAGTGTTAATGAACATATTAATTAACAAATTACCATTCGAAATCCATCTTGGTCCTGGAACATAATTACAACAAAGATTAGTTAGAGGAGATTAACATATAAATATATTAGATGAACCATGTATTAAGCATAATATTGCCCACAGAGATAAAAAATTTAGAATATAACTCAATGTACATAAATAACATCAAAAATCGCATAAGAAATAATGTTTGCTAAATATGCATTATTTGGAGAAAAAAATAGCTGCAACAGCAGTTAAAGGAATAATGTATAGAAAATGAAAATTTGGACTAATTTTAGAAATAGATGGTTATGGATTATAAATCCTTTTATTATTTTTTAATCACAATATGATGAATTTAATTAATTTTTATAAAATTTTGATCTACTTTAACACATTATTTCATCCTTGATTATTTTGTGCTACTGAATCGCAAAACTAAAGGTTAATCAATTAAAATTAGGGTAAATAACCAACCATTAAACAGCACTGATGCTCATTTAACTGACTCTAAAAAAACGACAGACAAATAAGATACCTGTTGAAATTCGCTCATAACATTAGATAAACACATTAGAAATTATTACTGAATATTTAACAGAAAAAGATAGAAAGATCAGCTTTAACTAAAAATTATGGGAGGTTTCTTATATTTTTAATAGCAGCTATCAAGTGCTATTGATTCATTAGTGGACAGAGAACAATTTATCACTAATTAGTTCAGGCTAAGCAATAAATGATGCTGAATTAGAAGAACAAAGAAGACATAATTTAGCACTAGACAAGAACGGTAAATGAATAAAAAATTCGAAGGAATTATTAACAAATATGATAGAGCATTATCAAATTTTGACCTAGAAAGTCTAGCGAAATGCTTCAAAATTAAACATGTTCTTGTTTCTTTAAACTAATCTGAATCTGGAGCAGTTAATTTAGATACTTCAAATCATATTGGTACACACTGGATTTGTTATTACTAAACAAATAATGCAGAAATTGTTGTTTATACATTTAGTGACAATTTACCAAAAAAGTCATTAAAAATTTATGTAAAATAAAATATACATTACACTACAGAAGGAATACGAGGTTATCATGAAGTTTCTTTGTACTAAAATTGTTATTTGATAACTGTCAATTTGATGAAATTTTGAATCTAATAAGTGGACAATTTGGAAATAAAATGCAGATGCAAAGTACTGAAAAATAAATCTATTGGAATCAGAAAAAGTATGAAAATGAGACTAGAAGGGATTTGATCTAAAAGGAAAAAATTTAGATAACAATTCTGTAGTGAATTGAGAAACATTTTTCAAGTAGCTAAAAGTTATACTAATTATAATGAGAGAGTATTAGTAGATATAAATATCCATCTGATAAAAAAGATGTAACTAACAAAAGGTATTTAGAAAATTAATTAAATAATGTAGTTACAAATGCTGAAAACACAAGTATTTTAATATAGCATAATAATTATGTCACCAAAAAAACAGTAAAATTAAATAACGTAAAAACTGTACCAATAGACATAAAAATCATATTACATGGTGACTTTTAAAGTGTGTAAATAGATGAGCAAAATTATTCTCAGTACTTAAGCAACATCGTATTTGTTGCCTTCACTGAAAAAAGTTTATGGAAACTCATTACCCTCAGGGAATTAAAAGCATTCCTTGTTGAAATATTTAACAGACCACTCAAGGAAAAAACGTACAAAAAATTAGCCCTTCAAGGTAATTAGAAGTGGATTGGTTTATTTATAACACTAAATGATGAACATAATAAAGCAAGACATCAGACAAAAAATCTATAGGTGTGGGTAAATTAAATTTAAATCTGTTAAAAATGATTAAAAACAAAAATTTAAAACAGTAGATGAAGTGAGATAACAAAACTGTTGGGTAAATGAAGATAAAATTCTTTTCATACACGTTTTATATAAACAAATGGAAAAATGTTCACTTAATTTCTTTGTATCTGTTTGTTTTCCTGATCACAAAGCTGAAGGCTAAACCTATGTATCTACACTAACAAAAAAATTGACTGTTAATTGTATCAGATATTTATTTAATCTAAATTGTGATGACATATGACATGTGAATGATTGTTTCAAAAAACAGAACGAAGGTTTATTATATCATTAATTTATCACTCTTGTGTGTATTTGTTTGAAATAAGGAAATAATTTTGACAACTAACAATGATTAAATTTACTTTGTTTCTTTGGTATAAATTTATTGTGCTACATTCATAATCAATTCTTAAATTTCTGAACAATTTAAATGCCCCTAAATCGCCTCAGCAAGTGCCAGGATGGTTCCTTTGAAAGGATATGCCTGACTTCCTTCCCCATCCTTCCCTAATCTGTTTGGTCTCCTCCCCCCAAATCAACCCAACCCAAACCATTCTTGTGGCTCTCCTGCCTTTCACTCTCATCATCTACAATGACTTAAGTTCAGAATTGTCCCAGATGATGTTGCCAGTACTTCTGCTTTTTCCTCTTGTTCATGAACTAATCCACTTTCTCCTTGGAGTGGTCTCTCTACCTTTGGTGTAGTCTTCTGTGCTTTCACGATCTCCCACACATTGGTCATATTTTGTTCTGCATCTCTGAGTCTTTCTTCCCAGCAGAGGACTCTGTGCTCTTGTAGTTTTCCCTTCCTCTGGCTTCAAGCTGCCTAAGCAAACAACGATCAGCACAATTGTGGTAATGCTGCCGGTCCCTCCTCACTTGCCACTTATTGACACCCAGGTCCCAGACGTCAAGGAGCTGGTCTCTAGTACCAGGTTCTGTGGTCAACCTGCTGCTTGTCTATTGAGCACAGGTGTCGAGGATGACCATGAAATACTCGACTGCAGAGTCCTCCTCTCTTTCACTCCACATTTGCTGTATGTCCTTCAGGTGCTGTTGTACTGTGATATTATATAACGCCCAGTCTGTGATATATGTTGTATTTTCCATTCTCCTGTCTTGCTCTGTGACACTGGCACATTCCAGGAAAACTGAGAAGTGGTCTGAGTCCAGTTCATAACGTACTGTGGTTTTAGTTCTCCACGTCAGGCCCTTGGCCAGGAAGATGTCTAGGATATCCAGTCTGAACTCTGCTTGGTAGGGGATGTGAGTAGGCTCCTTGGGAACGATTGCCCTCAGGGATTATTATTGACAAACTGCCTCAATCTCCTTCTGCTCTTGTTTATGGTGTTGCAACCACAGTCACTACTGGTATGCTTGTCATTCAAGTCCCCTGTCATTATTACACACTATAAATTGCCTGCCAGTGCCTGAATGTCCTGTGCTGTGGTGTAGCTATGGGGGAGTTATATGCCGAAACTATGGTGAATTCATGGTTACATATTTTTAATTGTATGCTGGCAGCCCCAACTGTGACCAAACTTGGCATATCAATTGTCACCTGAGTTGGTGGGGGTACTGATGGTGGAGGTACTGGTGGTGGTGGGGGGAGTGACTATCTCCAGCACTGTTATGGGAGAGGGGGTACCACAGTAGTGCATTAGATGGAGGAGAGCCACAGATTTTTCTAACCCGAAGTACTGGGAACTGCACTAGTTGTAGCTAGAAATTTGCTTCTGACGAGTTTGCTGGCCAGATGCAGCAGTAGCAGCAGGGGCCGTTTTCTGCTGCTTCTGGATGTACACCAATTTTTGACACACTTAACAACCTTGGTAACTGGCCAGGTGTTTAACACTGCAGTTGGCACAAGTGGGGTCAGCTGTCCTTTACTTCTTGTATTATTTAGTCAAGTGTGGGCTGGCACACATGACACGTCGTGGCTTTAAGCTACAATTCTGACTAGCGTGATTATACCGCTGACTGCTGTGGCTCTGCCCAGGACCTTCAGGCTTCTTGTATTTCTCTGTACTGACATGGTAGCCTAGTATATACCTTACCTTAAATTCCCTCTGGCCCCCTGTTGTTATTTACGATTACCGTCAGGAGGTTAGACTCGTTCTTATGGCTGTCTTCTTCTCCGTCTTCCTGAGCTACTTTTGTGAGGTGATATACACTTATCACTACAAAACCCTCTGCAATCAGCTCATCCTTTATTTCACCAGCTTTGGCATCGTTCAGAAGGTCTTTGACTACCACACATAAGAACATAAAGTCTGTTTTTGTTCCACTGAGTATGAGTGGAACTCAATCTCGTGCTTCTTCATCTCGTCCTTGACTGTGTCGTAGTCTACCACCGTTTTTGCCTGTGAGTTTCCCCTTTAAACCCCTCTGCAGGTCCCTGACCAGATTTGAAATTTCCTGGGTCAGGTAGACAATGATCAGAGGTACACACTCCTTCTTTCTCCTAACCACGAGCATCCTCCTCTCGCCTTCCGCTTCCTCGTTTTCCAGAGCAGAAAACAAGGTAGCGTTCGGCACATTGGCTAACAATTCCTGTGTTGTATTTGTACTCTCTCTTTGTTTCCTGCTCTAGTCTGTGATAAGCCTTCCCTCATCATTTAAACTGTCTTCTTCCTCTCGAACCAACATTAACCTCATCCTGTCGATGTTAACTGTTGTCTGTGATGATGATGATGCCCCCATTCAGGTGGCGCGCACTCTGGCAAGTACTCTCACAGCATTTGATGGAGGATTCCCTTGTTGATTTCATGGAAGCTATGCTTTCAGTCGGACGTTTAGTGGTGTCACCATGGCATATTGGTTGATGCTTGGTTCGCACCTCTATAATTACATAGCAGGTATCCACATCAGAGCCAGTCCTAATCCTCAGTCCAGGGTATCCCTGGAGTCCAACAGGCCCTAGCTTGCAAATACCTTAACACCTCAGGAAGAGCAGGGGGGATGGCCTGTGAGGCAAGGGAAAGAAAACTGTGTGGCAAAGGCAACGCCAAAATGATCATCGCAGTCACACAGATCTAACCCATACCCTCCATACTCGCTAGTAGAGCAGCAAGCAGTAAGGCTACACTCTCAATATGCATACCTGTCAGGGGCACAAAACGACAACTTTTCTCCAGAGCACCACAAAATGCGACAACTGTGCCAATAAGATGATAACTCCTGAAGAAGGTTCCAAAGGTGTCAGTACGACATTGAACAGGCTCCATTCGATAGTCGCACCGCATCTTGACAGCTCTTTACTCCCTACCTCCTTGTATAAAGGCGGGTCAGCCTCTCGAGACATCTAGTGGTCAATTCCATATTGCATAGGGGTGTCCGGTCACTTTTGATCAGATGTGTACATCTGAAATAATAAGCAGGGTCGTGGCGAGTTGGGCCCCATCAAGGATTGTGGTACAGATGGGGCGCAAAAACTGACTTCAGGAAATAACTGAGAAAGAAGGTTTAAAAATTAACATGGAGAGGTATGTGACTGCATCTACGCATCGTGTTCCTATCTTCCGCCTATGAGGAGAAGTGGCTGCGAACACGCATTGTTGTGACGGTGTCATTTCGTCTAAGTAATATCATAAAGAGATGACTACTAACGAACAGGGGTCTATCCCTAACATCGTTTATGAGGCAACAGTTTGGTTGGTTCACACTGCTGCACAGCTTGCTCATGTGCGACAACGAAGTTCTTACTGTGACTTTGTTATGATATAGTAAGAGCTAAAAGTGCGGGCAGTGGATGCTGTTTGACTGATGGCTTCTGATTATTGCCAGCTGAGGACTGCAGTGAGCCTGAGCCAGAGGACTTAGAATAATTTGATAGAATAATGTATTAAATGGAAACAAATGTTACATCTGAGTCTATCAGCAGTACAGTGACCTAACTGCAGGCTAGCTGTTGAGAGGAAATTGCAATGGGAAGTTGCTGATGTTAAAATAGAGTTCTGTGCGTTTTATTTTGCTGTGTGTAGACGTAGGGTTACCAACTGTCCAATTTTTTCAGGTCATGTTCGGCTTTTCGATGCCTTTTTTAATGTCTGGCCGGATTTTTCTTTTTTTTTTTTTTTTTGACAATGTCTGGCTTTGTGGTAACGAAGTTGCATTTCATTATCTGACGAATTTCAGCACAGCATAATTTGGATGAAGTATAAGCTGCACACACAAGGCTATATATTTTCTCACAAGTTTCGTTACCAGTGATGTAATTGTCAGAGAAACGTTTCATTCATAGTGGATGTATATGATACCTCGATTCGAGATATTGTAATTTGTCTAGCACTGTAACGATAATTCCGCACTCTGAAACTAAAGCTTGTTAGTTCCTCCTCCTCTTCCTCCCCTGAGACAACTCCCCTCGCCGATACAAGTACACTTCCAGGCCTGAGTTATTGAAATAGCACCTTCCACTCTATCAGTTTGATAGACTATTAATTAAATTGCTCAAATAATTATCCCATCCCACTCTGGGAAATCCCCCAGCCCTCCCACTCCCCTCCTCTACCTGGAAACTGGTGGGAAAAAGACTCAGTTGATTGGCCATTTGGTGAGAAATCGAGTGAAGTGAACAGAATATTGTTTAAACAATTTCTTGTTGATAATGCAATGTATGGAATATTGTATGTATAAACAATGTATGTGATACAAGGTGGTGTATGGAATATAGTTGATTTATTTATGTAAAGAATTTGGCGGGAAATCGATTGCAATGTATGGAGTATTGTTTAAACAATTTCTGGTAGACAAATTAATGTGTGGAATATTGTTTATTTAAACAGTTTAAGGGATACAAGGTAGTGTTTGGAATGTAGTATATTACTCTCTTTAAATACTTCATCAGGAAATTAACTGCAGTGTATGGAATATTGTTTATTTAAACAATTTGTGGGTGACAAGGTAATATGGAATATATAAAGAATTGTGGCGGTTTTTATTCCGATCATGCAAGGAAATGCTGAGTGGGCTTAGTTTATATTTGCTGCTGGAGTCAGGGATGTTAAGGCACTTACTTTTTATTACTCTCACTTTTCTAAACACACTGGTGTCTAAGCACAGACGGGAAAATCAGAACAATTACATATATTGAGACAACTTGCGTTCTGCCCCAAAGTACCGTTATCCAACATGGCGGCGATGACGTCATCCAAGATGAATCCAGGTTCTGTTTACAGCATCACAATGGTCGCATCTGTGTTTGGCGACATCGTGGTGAATACACATTGGAAGCATGTATTCATCACCACCATACTGGCGTATCACCCGGTGTGATGGTATGGAGTGCCATTGGTTACACGTCTCGGTCACCTCTTGTTCGCACTGACGACGCTTTGAACAGTGGACGTTACATTTCAGATGTTTTACGACCTGTGGCTCTACCCTTCATTCGATCCCTGCAAAACCCTACATTTCAGCAGGATAATGCACGATCGCATGTTGCAGGTCCTGTACGGGCCTTTCTGGAATTAGAAAATGTTCGACTGCTGCCCTGGCCAGAACATTCTCCAGATCTCTCATCAATTGAAAACGTCTGGTCAATGGTGGCCGAGCAACTGGCTCGTCACAAGACGCCAGTCACTACTCTTGATGAACTATGGTATCATGTTGAAGCTGCATGGGCAGATGTACCTGTACACGCCATCCAAGCTCTGTTTGACTCAATGCCCAGGCGTATCAAGGCCGTTATTACGGCCAGAGGTGGTTGTTTTGGGTACTGATTTCTCAGGATCTATGCACCCAATTGCGTGAAATGTAATCACATGTCAGTCCTAGTATAATATATTTGTTCAATGAATACCCGTTTATCATCTGCACGTCTTCTTGGTGTAGCAATTTTAATGGCCAGTAGTGTACATGGGTTGCAGAAGGTGGTGGATATGGCTTTCTCAGACTTCTGCTCAGTTCCGACTTAAATTGGAATGATCACATGCGCAAAGCTGCAGGAATGGGAGCAGTTGCGGGATGAGTAAGGACTGACTAAAACTACGTTGAAATTTTACTGTAGCAGATATGTTCGAGAAAGGTGACTCGCTTTGAGATATGAGAGTGCCAGAAATACGATTCAGTAGTGGTTGTAATCATTAAAGAACTTGTCAATAGGATCCAACGCAGGTATATGCTTGAATGGAAAGATCTGATTCCAAATCATAGACATCATTTCTACCGGATAGCGTAACACTAGAGATCTGAAAAGCTAGTGCACATTTTCTTACGACCTCAATCAGCACATTATCTACTACTGTTTGTGATGCTTCTCAATCAGTCATCGTCTATAACTCAGTGGATACATCGCAGAACCTCTCACATGGTATTGAGACAGAATACGTTACAAGTGCTATAGAAATATCTAGTTGTGGAGGCGTGAGGGAGTCGCAAATACCGCTTACATAGCACATTCCTTAGCCGAGTCACGTTCAAAATTCAGCTATTTTATCACGAGGTTGCATCGTAGGCTACGTGTAACGGGAGTGTTGATCTGATAATACACATTCCTACGAACACCGTCTCGGTATTTGTCCAGAGAAACCACCTCATTCAGAGGTAATGTCGTACCTCGATTTATAAAGCTAGTATAGCTTTTAACATGGATACTTGTGTGCACCTGTAGAACCAATACCGCTTGTGACAGCAACATACAGCAGTTGTTGCGATCGGGTTTTTTAACATCTGGCTGATTACGAGCTCTCTTTCTAAGACACAGTGGTAGCACTCACAAGAAAAACTAACGAGATATATCCACCCATCGCTGATTTTCTCTCAGTATTATTTCGTATCGTAGGCAATCAGTTATTGACCAGGTAATTTACCTAGTAATAGTAGGGGCTGCGTGATAGGTCCACCTTGAGCATCTGGTTTATAAAGCATGTGTTTGTGGTCTGACATGTGCAAAGGAGATGACTGTGGAATACTGTGATAGCAGAGGGAAGAGTATATCAAGTCATAAGAATGGTACAGATATTTCTATTTCCAGAGCCACAGCCGTCAGCAGGATGTATTTCAAAAAAAATGGTTCAAATGGCTCTGAGCACTATGGGACTTAACATCTGAGGTCATCATTCCCCTAGAACGTAGAACTACTTAAACCTAACTAACCTAAGGACTTCACACACATCCATGCCCGAGGCAGGATTCGAACCTGCGACCGTAGCGGTCACGCGGTTCCAGACTGAAGTGCCTAGAACCGCACGGCCACACGGCCGGCGGATGTATTTCAGGTACTTTGCTCATTGTCAAATGTCATTCAACTGAAACCGCAATCGTAACGTTTAATTGTAAGTATAGCGATCAAACATATATGTGGCCGATTTCATAGGATCATTCTGTCTATGCGTGCTTGGCCAGCAGCGCCTGTGCGAGAATGATTCGCGTTTCCTGCTAACGTCAGCAGCTGTCAGAATGGAGAGGCCTGATGGAGTGCAGGAATGTAGGTGAATTAACAGTGTTGTCCTCTAGACGACCGAATAGCGAACTAATGTTTGGTATGTGTTGGACGGCTTTCGTGATCAAGTGGAAATTTGAGAAGATTGAATATGGAGGTGCGTTTGTGCTAGACCGTTATTCCCTCCCAGGTAAATTGTTCGGTTGACTGCTTCTGCGCATTTCGCGCCTTTATTTAGTTAAGAGAAGGTCGATTGTGGTGTGTGCATCTAGCATGTGGAAGACACGTTTTCCGGTTCTCTAGACATGTGAAACACCTTAGTTGACCTTGCAAATTATAGGGCTGATTTGGAATGTGTTACATCACCGACATCGGTATTCGTGAGTGGAAATATCAGTTTCCTCTATTTGTTTAGAGTTCTCACATAAAAGTCTTCGCAGGAGGGATAAGCGCTAAGATTTTGGGGATGTAGAGAAATAATTTCCAGTCTATATCTTGGGAATTATGTTGCGCGAGTGATCGATCGGCTACTGCTGTGTGTTTGAAATCGAGAAGTACCGCAAAAATGGTATAATATTATGGCAAACCATGTGAAAATACATGTGTTTTTGTAATCCCAGAGTCTGGAGATGGGTGTAGAAAGCAAGTAAGCAAACAGGTCCGGACCAGAAACAGTAACGCGCTTGCGTCGAGGGGAAGCGAGCCCGAATTTGTAGAACAGTTCTGAGAGTGACTTTGATCTACTGAGGGTGCTCTGGTCATGTATTGGGTGTGGATGCCCGCACGACCTCACGGCAAATATCTAGTGCCACGAGTATATGTACTGTGCTGTCTGCCTTCACGGTATATGTACGAATGATGTAAAAGGGCTGTCTTTGTACAGCGCAGGTGATATATTGATGGGTCGGAGGTCGGTTTCACATTCTAATATTCAAGCTCTTGTCCTCAGTGGGAGAGCAGTGTAATTGAGTACGAGTCTTTCCGTATTTGACAATATGTAGGGGCAGTTTGCAGGGTTTAATTGTTGATGCGATATGCCTATCTGTGTAAAATAGTTTATTTTCCCACTGAACGTCTCTTCTGCAGAAAGAGAGAAGAGGCAAATGGTGCATCCACACATGTCACACTACTAATTTGGAGGGTAAATTCGATAAGAGCCAATCATAATGCTCGATTCATTCACATCCTTTGTGCTGGGATATAAGAATCTCTATATAGCGGTTGAAACGTTTTTGTGTGTTGAAAGCAGGAAGGGTAATAGGTGATGGAAGGGGTACCACATTAGGACTGCGAGGAAGACTGTATTTGATGTTATTCTGCGCTATTTTCGTAAACAGGTTCTGTTAGGGCAAGAATTTCCATGCATACAAGCTTAGACATCAAGACAGCGAGCGTTAACTATTTCTGGGACACCATACAATTTCCGAGAGGTCGACTCAGTTCTGATTTTGCATAGCCATGTGACATCCGTATAAGATTGAGAACCTTGTTAGATGTGCTTGCAGTGGTTTGTAGCTACACACATGCACTTCGCAGTATTGCGTCAGTCATACTGGGTAGTTAAGCACAGTGAGATGCGTCTCGCATGTTGAGCTAGGAACAATGCACCCTGTGCCATTCGGTGACGTCAGTATACCCAGGTATCGCATCAGCAATGGTAAAATACACATGCTGCCCAGAGGTGTCTCCCATATGGGACTGGCTTGAGCACGCGTTGGAGTTATGTGACGTCAGTGTAACACTTGGAGAACTGTAACTGTATACTCGAAAATTGAAGCAATTTTCACTGGGTTACTGTAGGCAGCAGTGGTGTGAGAGGGATGGGTAGCACTGGCTTGCGCCTGGCGGCGACTCATGGCGCTGTCAGCACGCTCGGCAAATAGTCTTCGCTCCCATCTGGTCGCATCAGCAATGGTGCCTAGGTGATCACGTGTTTCGAGAGGAATTTCTCAGGTACCAAATATGAATGACATGTCGCCGCCTCCTGCTTGAAAGCGGGACCTGAACGGGCACCTGTGTGTAATTTGACAGCTGATGGCAGAATCACTTCGCAGGGGCTGCCTGTAGCGTCCTGTGCAGTCTAGTGGACGGGGGGGGGGGGGGGGGGGGGGGGGGTGGCGGACGGTGCTTGAGTGCATTGATTGCGTGTCTGTTGCATTATTTTGCAAGAAGGTCTGCTGTAGGCTGTGCTATGCACTATTTGGACAGTTTACAGTTTGATTTCATGCCTGCACATCTGTGTACTGCATTATTTAGGAGGAGTTTGCATGTCTGTACTGAAACTATTTCGGTAATTTAGGAGTTGTTTGCATATGCACAGAGCGTTATTTAGGAGTAGTTTTCAGGTCTGTGGGCTGTCTGGCATGACCCCCAAGCATGTCAGAGCGAGTGTTCTGTATCAGTGTGATAAATATACACCATCTCTAAGTAAATTGCTCCAAAATAAATCAAGTACACTCCTTCCTTACTGTCTCCAGCAGCCCAGCTCAGGCTGAGTCATTTTTGCGCCATTTTCCCCCTCCTGACCACCATCTTGGATTACATCACAGGAGGGATGACAGCACTCTCTGGCAGCAGTAATGTGTACTAGGTCAGTTGGAATCTAGACCTTGTGATGAACACACTGTTTCCCACCATCTTGGATAACTGTATTTGCGTCATCAGCTGACATCATGGCAGCCATCTAGGATTACATTGCGGATGAGAGCACCCTCTGGTGGTGGTACTGTGTACTAGATCAGTTGGAGTCTGGACCCCATGGCGACCACACTGTTTCCTAGTACACCTAGTACACAGTACACCATCCTCTGGTGTACTGTGTACTAGGTCAGTTGGAGTCCGGACCCCTTGGCGACCACACTGGATAGTAGAAGTTCCTCTAATTGTTTACATAAAATAGTGCATGCAAAATAATATAGACACGTGTCCAGCACAGGTCGAGTCCTATGCCCGCCAATACATAGGAGGAGGTGGCGGTCGGGGGACTTAGGTTAGTGGAACTGCCCTTTATTTGCAACCATTTTCTTAGGTTAGTAGAGGTAGCCCAAGTGACCTTTCTTATTCAAACTTCCCATGAATTCCTAGGATGATGTGGTGGTCAGGTGACTTAGGTTAATGTTGGTAGCCCAACTGCCCTTTCTTTCCCGCCATTTTCTTAGGTTAGAAGAGGTGTGTTGCATTATCATTATGGAATCTGAACTTCCTGCCATTTTCTGGAGGAGGGGGTGATGTTAGTGGAGGTAGCCCAGTTGACCTATCTTCCCACCAAAATTCAAACTTCCACCAAAATCAGCCATCTTGAATGACGTCACGGCCGCCATCTTGCAGACATCATCAACTGACATCAAGGCTGCTATCTTGGCTGACATCGTGGCCACCATCTTGGATGACATCATCGTCGCCATCTTGGATAACGGTACTTTGGGGCAGAACACAGGTTGTCCCAATACTCATATCTAAAAGTTCATAACATAATCCGAAACCCACAACCTATCATAAAAAAAAGCACAAGCAGAATACGAAGCTCTGTTCTACAGATGAGAAAAATGGCTGGCATATTCGATGTCCCAAAATACCGGTCTGGAGATGCTCTAAAGCCACAATTTTAGCTGAAGGGGACAGCATCCCACCTGTCTGAATCAGAGGAGGCTGGTCTGCTTGGACCCATATCTGAACATTCGAACAGAGAAGACACCACGTGACTCTCTGATGTCATGGAACTTTCTGTGCATGGAGAACTCTGATTGGTTCTTACTGAATTTCCCTGCCAAATTTCTGCTGCTGGTGTGGGGACACTGTCCGCCACTTTCTGCAGATGCACAAATTAAGAGAATTTCAGCGGCAAACTCTTTGTACAGATCGAGAGAGATACAGCAGTCATATTGCACTGACAGCTAAACCCTGCCAAAATGGTCTACAGATCATGAATGGAATGAAGTGGAGTATAGTAGCCATCTTTTGGGTCTCCTGCGTGTGTGTCTATCGTCAGGGCCCCACCACGAAGATCAAAACCGCCCAGTGTCCTAATTACAGATCACATTACTAAATACTACTGACCGTGGACTGACACCGGCCTCCTTTGGTTTCACGGCTACCGAACAAGGCACCAAGTGGCGGCATTCAGTTGATCAGGAAATTCCAGACTCTCTTCCTCTCTCTGTCTCTCTCAAGAGGCCACTCCCTGCTTCTCTGTGTGAACCAAAATCTCAAAACATGCAGACGGGGGTTTTCATCTCTCCTCAGAATATTGTGTTCCTATTGGCCAATGCTGGAGACTAAAAAATAGCTGCTGCAATTTCGATATCAAAAACCAAGTGAAGTAATCCATTTGCACTACCCTATCAAATTAATTGCTTAACAATGTACATGAGTCAAATAGATCACTTAAAACACTCACCTCCACCTAGCAATGATCCTTCTTCAAATTAATTGCTTAACAATTTACATGAGTCAAATAGATCACTTAAAACACTCACCTCCGCCTAGCAATGATCCTTCTTCGTCATAAAACATATTTTCAACGTTTGACTATCACACACATTATATAAATGAAGTAATATAAAGTCCGCCACAAATAAATCGTAGCGCTATATACTGTATATCTGAGGTCTTGTATGCACCGACGTTTAAGAGCAGAAGCACCCTCCTCCACCACCACAAAGTTTCCACTAAACATATCAGGTGAAAAAAATCCAACAGATCACATAAACTCGTAATCGCAAAGAGTGTGCCGTCCGCCGACTACCAGGAGTCGCTGTAGCGCCATCCGCCGGCAGCAAGCACATCGGACTGTCTCGCGAGCGCTGGTGAGGAGAGACCCACACACATACTGGCTATGCCAGCAGCTGCATGCCCATCCCCCGGCATCCACACATGCGCTGTACTGAACGCTCAGATGTCGGACAGAGACGTCACTAAGCAGTCAACCGATCAATTTAGATGGTTGGAATATTCATCCAGTAGAAACACTCATCATTTTGAAACTTCTCATGCAACACACACGTCGGCATCTATCTCTGCTCACCCCCTGCACACTGGTCACTCCGCTAGCGCCCACTGCCACACGCAAGAGAAGACAGGTCAGCACCTTCTTTGTACCTAACCAAATGCCACAGGCTGACTTAATTTCTTACTTCTGGTCGCTGGAATGAAATGAAATGTCGTGTGGCTAGGGCCTCCCGTCAGGTAGACCGTTCGCCTGGTGCAAATCTACTGAGTTGACACCACTTCGGCGACTTGCGTTTTGATGAGGATGAAATGATGATGATTAGGACAATACAACACCCAGTCCCTGAGTGGAGAAAATCTCCGACTCGGCCGGGATTCGATTCCGGGCCCCTTGGCATTACACACTCACCTACTGGGGCGGACACTTCTAGTTGCTGACTCCTCGTGACACGCCTGCACCCAACATTGCGAAACAAACAGCTGTGGCTTGGATACATACAGTAGTTCTAACCAATTCTACCCCTACATAAACAGCCCCTCCCCCCCCCCTCCCCCTCGTTTAAAAAATCCACTTAACTCAATCCGAAACAGCAATGTAGCTGACCATGCACCTAGAATTTCTCACATGGAATGTAGGTTTTTCTCTTTTATACAAGTTATTTTAGAAGACAAGAAACTGGAGCATACTCTCACTTTCACATCGCTAAAGTATCGTTACTTGTTGTGAAAATCCTGTACAGTATGGCATAGACTACATGGTTCCTATGGAAATGTCTTTTAATGATTACAGTCACTGGTGAATCATATTCATGCCACTCTCATATTTCGAAACGAGTCACCATTTTCGAACCTATCTGTTAAGAATCCCACATAGCAAAACCCCAGAGTGGTTTTCTAGACAGTCCCTCTGCATCCTGTAACTATTCCTCATTATTTGCCCCGCACTCCCTGCAGCTTTGTACATGTGATCATTCCAATTTAACCCCTTACTGAATGACTTTATTTATTGCTGTGAAAAAATGTCACATATTAATTTCAGTGTCCTGTGTCTGGAAAAGTACTTAAAAAATTATATCTCTTATGTGTGGTCCGTTAGTTTTGATTTAAGGGCTTGTGCCATACAGGGTGTTACAAAAAGGTACGGCCAAACTTTCAGGAAACATTCCTCACACACAAAGAAAGAAAATATGTTATGTGGACATGTGTCCGGAAACGCTTACTTTCCATGTTAGAGCTCATTTTATTACTTCTCTTCAAATCACATTAATCATGGAATGGAAACACACAGCAACAGAACGTACCAGCGTGACTTCAAACACTTTGTTACAGGAAATGTTCAAAATGTCCTCCGTTAGCGAGGATACATGCATCCACCCTCCGTCGCATGGAAGCCCTGATGCGCTGATGCAGCCCTGGAGAATGGCGTATTGTATCACAGCCGCCCACAATACGAGCACGAAGAGCATCTACGTTTGGTACCGGGGTTGCGTAATCAAGAGCTTTCAAATGCCCACATAAATGAAAGTCAAGAGGGTTGAGGTCAGGAGAGCGTGGAGGCCATGGAATTGGTCCGCCTCTGCCAATCCATCGGTCACCGAATCTGTTGTTGAGAAGTGTACGAACACTTCGACTGAGATGTGCAGGAGCTCCATCGTGCACGAACCACATGTTGTGTCGTACTTGTAAAGGCACATGTTCTAGCAGCACAGGTAGAGTACCCGTATGAAATCATGATAACGTGCTCCATTGAGCGTAGGTGGAAGAACATGGGGCCCAATCAAGACATCACCAACAATGCCTGCCCAAACGTTCACAGAAAATCTGTGTTGATGACGTGATTGCACAATTGCGTGCGGATTCTCGTCAGCCCACACATGTTGATTGTGAAAATTTACAATTTGATCACGTTGGAATGAAGCCTCATCCGTAAGGAGAACATTTGCACTGAAATGAGGATTGACACATTGTTGGATTAACCATTCACAGAAGTGTACCCGTGGAGGCCAATCAGCTGCTGATAGTGCCTGCACACGCTGTACATGGTACGGAAACAACTGGTTCTCCCGTAGCACTCTCCATTCAGTGACGTGGTCAACGTTACCTTGTACAGCAGCAACTTCTCTGACGCTGACATTAGGGTTATCGTCAACTGCACGAAGAATTGCCTCGTCCATTGCAGGTGTCCTCGTAGTTCTAGGTCTTCCCCAGTCGCGAGTCATAGGCTGCAATGTTCCGTGCTCCCTAAAACGCCGATTAATTGCTTCGAACGTCTTCCTGTCGGGACACCTTCGTTCTGGAAATCTGTCTCGATACAAACGTACCGCGCCACGGTTATTGCCCCGTGCTAATCCATACATCAAATGGGCATCTGCCAACTCCGCATTTGTAAACATTGCACTGACTGCAAAACCACGTTCGTGATGAACACTAACCTGTTGATGCTACGTTCTGATGTGCTTGATGCTAGTACTGTAGAGCAATGAGTCGCATGTCAACAAAGCACCGAAGTCAACATTACCTTCCTTCAATTGGGCCAACTGACGGTGAATCGAGGAAGTGCAGTGCATACTGACGAAACTAAAATGAGCTCTAACATGGAAATTAAGCGTTTCCGGACACAGGTCCACATAACATCTTTTCTTTATTTGTGTGTGAGGAATGTTTCCTGAAAGTTTGGCCGTACCTTTTTGTAACACCCTGTATATAGGACAGCATGCAGCTACGGCTAACATTTTGTGATACTGGTTTCAGGCTGGATGAGAAAACACTTCGAAAATATACAACAAGATATAAACATACATTAGCAGAAATAAGTTAATTTTTTAAATAATTACAATTTCTGTTCATTAATTTACATGTTTATCAGAAATCAAACAAAATTAGTTTTCATTTAGTCTATTTATTACGAAATTTCATGAAACAATTTCTCTCCTTATTCAAACATAAAGATACACTGCACTTCCAACATGGTATGTAGGATTTTCCGTTGCAGTCTGGATACTTGCATCGACTACGGTTTTTGAGACAGACTGGCATGTGTTCTAAGCCATCCTGTCATTCCTTATGCTGAGGAAGATCTGCCACAGAACATTTCTTCTTCTTACTGTCCAGCAGTCTTTGGACTTCGTTGCTTGGCCTACTTCGTTTCTTGGATAATATTTTGCCTTTTTTACAGAGGGCGCTTGCAACTGCTACCTCGAAATCCACTAGGGGCATGTAGTCTGTACTTCTGCTTCTCCATAGTACCAAGCTATTGCCACAAGCTAGATCAATTAGATGAAATAATATCTTCAGGGACCATTTCTTTTATCTGATTTGAATTCTGTAATATCGAAGCACAGAATTTAACAAATCGACGCCACCCATGTAGTCATTGTAGATCATCACAGAGAGTGAATAAGGTATCATTTTGTATTTCTTTTCCTTTCTGAAAAGCCTCTTATTTTCGCCTTCTGGCTTGGATCCAACATACGTGGACAAAGTATTGACTACTCTGTTGTTAAACCAGGATACTACTGACAATTGTACGCCATCTGCTGTTGCTACCGTCTCCTTCATGCTACCTTGGCCATTCTTCTTAACTTCTGCCTCTTTAGGAAGAATGCAACCTGGTACACGATTGGCATGGACTGTTCCTAGTGTCTGTATTGCTTCTTTATGTAAATACATTTCCAAAAGTGTACTAGTGAAGCAATTGTAAAAAAAAGCTTGTGGTTCACATGTCGTAGGTCTGTTTGCATAAGATGCACAACATTGCTGCTAACTGCTAGTTCCACAGCACCAGGTATTATAACATTATTCTGAGCTCCAGTGAAAATTTCGTAATCGTAGCTGAATCCTGACACCCCATCAAGAACAAAATGTTAGAACCCCCATTTATGTAGTTTACTAGGATTGTATTGTTTTCGTGAAGATCTGGACTGTGTTGAAATAATCTGTTCATCCACAGATAAAAATTCCTCTTTTTCTACTCGCAACAGTCTTTCACCCTACTGGTCTAGCAGTGGGCGAATTTTGAAAAGTTTGTCATGGTTGGGGTCACTACTGGGGACTAGATTACTGTTATCACAAAGTGCGTGAAACGTTTTATTTATTCTCATCGGTTACAGCTGATTATGTCACTTACAGCAGAGTGGCTCAGATGCTGAGACCAATAATGCATTGTTGCTGGGAGTTGAATAATGAACATAAACATGGTCGCACCAATAAATTGTTCCATTTCTTCTACATTAACATTTACACTTTTATTGGGTTGGTATTGAACAGAATGCAAATTAGTTTGTTTGGTTATGCACTGCACAATGTTTTCAGTCAAGAAACACTAAAAATATTCCACAGGAGTGTTAAGATCAAATATTTCCTCAGGAAGATTAGTATTACCGGTGAATTTTATCTCTTCATCTTTTCTAATCAAGTGTCCTACTTTCCAGTGTATTATAGGTTTCTCCACCTTAGTAGGAGGTTCTGAAATTCGTTGCTTTGCTCTAACTCTATCTGCACCACGATTACCATTAAGATTACAATCAGCAGTAAGCCTCATCTAACTGTCATCTTCTGACTCTGTTCCGTTTCTGGTATCACAGATCTTTTCTTTGTTATATTATAGCTCTTAGAACTGATATCATCATCACTCTCTGATGCTAAACAAAGCACAACATTTTCATTTTGAAAATATTGTTCTGCAGAAAATGTTTCATCATTTGACGTATCTAGGTGTTCACTAACGTTTCCATCCTCAATAACTCTTATTGTGGCAGAAGAGCTGCAAAACTTTGTTACATTTATTGCACGAACACAGCTGAAAAGAAAATATATCTTTTACTAGGAAAGTTAGGCTATGTTGAATGTTTACTCTATGCTACCAATAATGCATGTTGTGCCATATGTGTCACAAACCGATTTTTCAATATTATATGTATTCTAATTGACAAATATATAAACTTACATCTTTAAACTTATCCACAAATGTCCTTTCACCCCTAGAAATTGTATAAACTCCGAACTCAAATATTTACTGTGTCAAATACTACTTTTTGTTTGACCGAACTTAACATAAACAGCTCGCAGTGCAAAGCAAAGATTCTTACTGCATAGTTCCTTACTCTCTCAACAGATGGCATTCATTGTTTGCAGAGATATTCTTAACAGTGTACCGTATCTGTCCGAACATGTGTTTACAAAATATGTTTTCAAATATGAGCTCCACAGTGAGGAAAATGGTATGTGCCATATCTGACCCAGTATGCAGTATGGGGTTATGTCGGAACTGAATGGAAGTCGGAGAGTGCTATATCTAAGACCTTCTGCATCCTGTGTGGAAACAGGGTAAGCTGAGATAATGTGACAGGACCATGTTTTGACCATTTGGTGGAAATGGGAACATGTTGTTGTAGCTCTGTCAACCATGTACAATGTGTAAGGCCAGCGCCAAACGAAACTTTCTCCTGCGACACAAAGTAGTAGAAAAAACAGTACAAGCAGTTATGGGCGTTTCTTATCAGGAAAAGAAGGAAGACTCCACATTATACAGGAACTGGAAGGAGGAGGACTTTTCTGCGCATTGCAGTGCGTCTCCAGACTACATACAACTACTGTAGTCCAAAGAAGATCTGCATCTCTCAGGGTGCATTTATGTCTGTCACCCAAACATTTTCTCCCTCCTGATTATTATGTACCATCCAACAGACTAAAACCGTGAACTATAAAAACTCCGCTAATGTCATCTGCTACAGAACTCATTTCCGCATTTTGTCTTCTGATATATCGAAATCAAATACCATCTGCATGCTGGCATCAGGCGTATGTGGCGATCCTATTAAATATACAGGTATTGGTCCATTGGAGCAGGTGACCAATGATCGAATTCACTTCCACAGACCAGTGTAAATTTTTGTCACCTGTTCTGTAGGAGGACCTTATCCCTTAGATTGTCAGTCTCAAGAGAGAGTCACTTTGTTGGTCTTTTGTAAGCAGTTTGACGCATTGTTCTTTTTCTGCTCTAACACATCCAAGTGCTGTATGACGTCAGCTTTGTACATCGTCACACATTTTATTTTTTCCACCATTACTTCGAAGTCTGTGTCAGGTTGTAAATCAACATTAACATTTCTCGATCCATTGGCTCTCACTGAAACATGAACATCACATGGTGTAAGCCATGCTGTTGTTCCCACAAAACACTTGATGATTGAAATAAAAGACAGAGGCGGTGTATCTTATTGACAAAAACGTGAAAGCCATCACGACATATGGAAACTGGAAGAGTTTGTAGCATTGTGGAGAGTTTCCTAACAACTGACTGAAGGTGAGATATGACCTCTACATTTAAACTCATCTTTCACAGTGACAGGATAGCAGATGTATAGGTACTCCATTTCGATTGATTCTTCATATTGCAGTCATGTGCATGATCACTGTTTTGGTACTGGCCATCCCCAGAAGGTGTTGCACCCACCAAGGCTCTCTCTGTTTCAAACAGGTGGTATCAGTGAATCATTACGTGGTAATCAACAGCTTACTATTGGACAAATGGGGTGGAAAAGAACCATCGATATGGGGTGATGTGCCATAATAAGCACCACAGCTTATAGTGTAATTAATTTCAGTAATTTTAGCAGTTTTTCATAATTTCAATGCCAGCTAATGACACAGCAGCATGCTTTTCAATTTCTGTATAATCGCTAAACCAACTCCATCCCCAAGCCCCCTCCCTCCCCCTCTACTTTGCGATTGTGAATGTAGCTAGATGATTGTGCAGTATGGTTAATTCTGGAACATATGTACCAAAATATACCAGATAGCACTCTATACCGATCTACATATTTCTAGCACTTCCATCATATTACATTTGCCCATCTTTCCCTAAGTGGATGGGAATCACAGAGCATTCTCACATTCTCAGGATAAAGTTGGAGATTGAAAGATCTCCCCACACTGTCTTTGACCAACCCTCCCTACAACACTGTCCTTGATTCTATTTGCAGCTGACCAGAAGTAGGAGGGTACTATACCTGCTACATTCCATGTCTCGTGAAGGAACAGAGTGGGCTGAGTCTATAACTGCTATTGAGCAAAGACTGTTCTGCACTAATCTTACTCACGGTGACCATCCAAGTGTACAAGATCTCTCCAGATGCGTGCATCGCCTTACAGGCGAATATTAGATATGAGAGTGTAATAATGATATAACAGATGGTTAAGAAAAAAATCTTTCGTTTATGCATGATAGAGCTCCAGATGGATGTAATTTGAAACAATTTATGTAAATAAACTGTGCTATCAATTGTGAAGTATGGTTTCTGTATTTGATGTCCATGCCAAGAAGGTATTGGTAAGAGAGAAATGATCATGGAACATAAACACATGCACTCCTAAGATTACACAGTTATGCATTTAAACACCCTATAATGCTAGAGCGGTGTTGTTTCTGACCTATTAGTCATGTGGAATACAACACTGTTAATATTCCAATATATTAATTAATATTTCAACATATTTCCCACACTTGACATACATTTGACCTGCAAGTTTCACTACAATAAACTATGGTGACAGACTGTGAAGTGATAAAACTATTACCTTGCACAGCAAAGAAAACAGCGATTCTTTGTGACACAAACACTATATATGTTTCCAGAGGTGTATGACACCCACTTTTTATGAAGCTCAAGCCTGATAACGTTTGGAAATTATGATATGTTCACAACATTCCTATAAAATGATCGTCGGCAGCTGAAAATGCATACGAAAAAACAGTGACAACTGACAAGGAAATAAAGACCACAGTCAGTACCCAGAGGAGATGTAATAGTCTTATAGTAGATTATCCCTGTTAACCTTTCTCTTGCACACAGAAGTCATGGACCAATGTTATACTATGCTGCTCATGTGCAGGATAATATTGCCGTTTTGTCTTGATGCCACATTTCTAGAATGCCTCCTCTTTCCTCTATTAATGTGTGTATATGTAGATCAGTCTACTATCCTCCTCTAGAACTCTCAATTTAATTGATTTTGCTCACTCTCATTTCATGTTAATTTATCTGTAATTTTATATATTGTTAGTCAATTTCTGTAATTCTACTAGATTTTTGCAATTTTACATATTTCATCGTATTTTCCTCAATTTTTACGTATGTCACATCAATTTTTCGTCATTATGCCAGATTTTCCTAGAATTTTACCGATTTTATGTCATTTTTCATATTTTCCACAGTTTTCCATATGTATGCTGTCATATTGCTGACATACCGATACGCTATTTGATTTTCTGCAAGAATATTTGCATATATTATACACCAACCTACTAAAAACTCCCAAGACTTTCCCTCCCTGATGATCCACATGCATGCATTTTGGATAGCATGGTAACAGTCTCTTCGTACCTATATGAAACTGAAGACTCGATGTATGTCCAAGATGTGACAGAGAAATGGAGTACTTTGCATACATCTTTGTTTGTCTAGAGGAGGGTGCTGAAATAGGTTTTTCATCGATGAACAAGATTCATCATACATGCATTGGAAGCCCTCTGCTGACTGTGCTATGGAGACATTTGCTGTTAACGATTGCTGGTAGATAGTGCTCAAATTCACACATAGAACACACACATTTTAAAAAAATGGTTTAATGTATGATAAATGACCTGTAGCAACATCTCCCTCTTTCTAGAATGCATCATCAATCCACCATTAAATCATATCTCGTTACAACCTTCGGAACCTATTACTCCATCTACTTTCTATCATCCTTTAACGCAGATCCATGTTCATTTAGAGGCAGATGGTTCTCTTTTCTAGGAAAGCATGAAAGACAGCAGTAAACTTGCATATATCATTACTACCCCAATGGACATACAGTGGAAAGTTGTTAAAAAGCTATACAGCAATTGTTCTGTAAGGTGTTGTTTAGCTGACACCTCATGGCTGTGATTGGTGGAGAGTACAGATAACCACATTGTAAATACTGTTTGTTAGGGTTTAAAACACCTAAATAGTCCTGAACAGAGTCAAACACACGATCCATTCTGTAGTTGTCTATTGCAGTCACCCCAGCTGACAACACAACGCTCTTTAGCTAAGGACACTTTACAAAAATGTATAAGGCAGTTGCCGATAACTTAGGGGTCACACCCGGACTTGTGATCCAACGTATATAAATTTACTATTCTACATTTGGCGGTCATGCACATCCAACATGATATTCAACCGTCTTATCGCTGTCGACGAAAAACGACTGTTTCTCTGATTCCCAGTGCTTCCGTGTTAACTTTTCTCATATTTCTCTTGCTGTCACATACCCATTCACATGTAAAACATTTTTCCTGCGCTAAGCAGAAGAAATGCAAGTACTCCCTCATTCCCTCCAAATTTACCCTGCATTTTGGCGTATTTTCCCTCAATTTATACGTATTTTCCGTCATTTCTCGTAATTTTATCGATTTTATGTCACCTATTCCCATGTGATCATGACACCAATTCTCGCCATGTATCCTAAAATTGCTTGTAAATGTAGTACATCTGTCAATACCTAGCGCAAACGCACTATTTTTCTTGTTGGATGGTATAGTATAGCACTCCTACTCAAATGGATCCAGTCACCTCCGTCCACACATTCTACAGTTGCAGTGCATTTGCTCTATTCCTGTATGCCTGTGTCTCTGCATGTGTCCCAGATGGCTCCTATGAGCCAGATTAGACCCAAGTTAGTGTTTGAGTGTGGATTCTCAATGCATCATGTCCTGAGCAATGTTTGGATGCCGATCCATAGTATGCCATGTCCAGGATAGTGTATGAAGGTGGATCCACTGCGTGTTATATCTAGAGCGATGTTCAGAGGCGGATCCACAATATGCCACATCCGGGATAAGGCTCGAAGGTGGATCCACCGTGTGTTACATCTGGAGATGTGTTCTATGTCTGAAGCTGGATCCACCAGCAGGAAGAATGGGTCATGGGAGCCATCTGCGACACACGCAAAGACATAGACATTCAGAAAACAGAGCAAACACACTGCTTCTCTCCTTGAGCATACACATTTTTCACATCAAAGTGATGTCTGTTGAAAAGGAAAACAGTTCTACTGTAGAAGTGCATGACTTATTAGAAAGTTCTTAGAAATACAGATTTGCGAATAAGTCCATCTGGCTCAAAGTCAGACAAGCTTCAAATTCCTTTCGAGAAGCTGGCTCTACAAAAGAATGCCAGGTGTGCATGCAAATTGTATGTGGTTTCTATGAACTTGAACTGAATATGTAGAAAAATGAATGCAGTCAAAAGAAGAATTCAAGTGCTTCAAATGGATAAACTCACGGCCCTAAAGGACCTTTGCTATGAGGGCAGTCTTCCATGTCTTCAGTAATGACAAACCAAAGGTGTGAAAATAGATGATTAGAAATTGTTTGATCATTTCAACAACATCAAGAATTGTGCCAAATCTATAAAACTGTGATGAGCTGCAACCCACTTAAATCTTCGTGGTTGTTCGGCAATGATGTTTAGCGTAATTTTGCTGTCATGGTAGATTTAGTGCATCACTTCTTTGCAAAGTGCCACTCTCATCTACTAATTCTACTGCATCGTTTAGCGTCGTGAGTGATGCCGTCGGTCTCCATCACTTGAAGATATCCGCGACAACCGCGCCGGCCATGCCGCGTCAAAAGGATTTGTTACCGTTTCCGTACCCAAGTGGAAAGCACGGGCGTGCGTCACGCGAGAAGATACTGAAACGTCCTGCCGCTAACATAATGAAGCTACAGGAGAGTTATCACAGACTTACGAGCCGGCCGAAGTGGCCGTGCGGTTAAAGGCGCTGCAGTCTGGAACCGCAAGACCGCTACGGTCGCAGGTTCGAATCCTGCCTCGGGCATGGATGTTTGTGATGTCCTTAGGTTAATTAGGTTTAACTAGTTCTAAGTTCTAGGGGACTAATGACCTCAGCAGTTGAGTCCCATAGTGCTCAGAGCCATTTGAACCATTTGAACAGACTTACGGCTCAAATTTCTGCAGTACAAGCTCGTTGCAAAGCAGAACAAAGTGCGCGAAAGCAATGCAACATTGCCCAAAAAGTGCCCGCTGTTTCTGCAGAATTAGCGACCCCACGTGTCAGTCTGTCAGTGTTCATGACTGTCAGCGTATAGCCAGTACAGGGAAACCTCGCACCGCCATCCCTTCTCTTTCACCAGCCAACATATCAAACCTTGGCAGACAGCTGCTACGAGAATATCCTGCGCTTACTGACCCAGTGCAGACTAGAGATGGGCAAAACCGTTCTTTTTTTTTAAAGAGGAGTAATAATTTTGTGTCATGTCCCTCGTAATTTTGAGCTAAAAAAGTTTAAAATATCGTCTGCTGTAAAAATTGTAAATATTACACCATAAACCTAAATATGTTTTATCAAGTGGAAAATTTTTAAGAATGAAGACTGATTCTTGATTTATTTCGATACTTCTATTGGAAAAACTACAATATAAGAATTATAAGATAACTATAATTAGCGTGTCTGCAGTCATCATTTAAGGTCAGTAGTATCATATATGTACCCAAAAAGGAAAACTTAATCAACATTGTCATTTATAAACAAAATATGACCCATATTAGGCCATGTGAGTCTGTTTCTCTTCTCAGTGGATATTTGTCCTGCTTCTGAAAATATTCGTTCACACAGCACTGATGTTGTGTGATACGTAACACTTTTAAAACCAGTTGATATAGCGTTGGCCCCACCAATTTTCATGTTTCCCACCAGTTTAAGGGATCGATGTTTCTAGGGAAATATCCCTACGCTAAATATGTGTCCAAGTTAACAATTGCCGCATATTCCGAATCGTGACTTGCCCGAAGCTAACTAATAGTTTCATGTAACTCCTCCCAGGTTGGAGAAGCCTAATGCATTACGGTGGTAACTGGCCGAAAAATGACCTGCGTTTTTTCGTGTTGAACAACCAACGCTTTCATTTCTACAATAGCCTTCATATAGCAATCTTGAAATGTTTTGTCTGCTGAAAATCCTTGCCGTTTGAATCGGTGGTCCGGTAATGTGGCCTGGTCAATCAGTTCGTTCCTGGAGGCAATCCCAAAACGCTCTGATAAACCTTTAAGGAAATTACACTGAAGAGCCAAAGAAACTGGTATACTTGCCTAATATCGTTTAGGGCCCCTGGGAGCACGCAGAAGTGCCACAACGCGACGTGGCATGGATTCGGCTGTTTGAAGTAGTGCTGGAGGGAATTGACATCATGAATCCTGCAATCCTGCAGGGCTGTCCATAAATCCGTAAGAGTACGAGGGGGTGGTGATTTCTTCTGAACAGGGCTTTCCTAGGCATCCGAGACATGCCCAATAATGTTCAAGTCTGCGGAGTTTGGTGGCCAGCGGAAGTGTTTAAACTCAGAAAAGAGTACCTGGAGCCACTCTGTAGTAATTCTGGACATGTAGGGTGTCGCATTGTTCTGCTGCAATTGCCCAAATCCATCGGAATGCGCAATGGATATGAATGGATGCAGGTGATCAGACGTACTTGTCACCTGTCAGAGTCGTATCTGGACGTGTCAGGGGTTCCATATCACTCCAAATGCACAAGCCCACGTCATTACAGAGCCTCCACCAGCTTGAACAGTCCCTTGATGACATACAGGGTCCATGGATTCATGAGGTTGTCTCCAAACCCATACACGTCCATCCGCTCGATACAATTTGAAACTAGACTCGTCCGATCAGGCAACATGTTTTCACTCATTAACAGTCCAATGTCGGTGTTGACGGGCTCAGGCGAGGCGTAAAGCTTTGTGTCGAACAGTCATCAAGAGTACACGAGTGGGCCTTCGGCTAAGAAAGCCCATATCGATGATGTTTCGTTGAATGATTCGCACGCTGACACTTATTGATGGCCCAGCATTGAAATCTGCAGCAATTTGCGAAACGGTTGCACTTCTGTTACTTTCAACGATTCTATTTTTACATATCTCTGCATTTGAATACGCATAACTATACCAGTTTCTTTGGCGCTTCAGTATATAAACCAATGACTCCATTTCTTGAGGACATTCTTCATTTTTGTCTTTAAAATATTTTAGTTGCCGTTCCATTAATCTTGGCAAGATTTTCATTTCTGAACGTGAGACTGTTTTCCGTGAGAACACCTCTGGTTATCTCATTGAAAAGTTTCAAAATCTGTAAACCCTGTTACATTACATCCCAGTCTGTTGTCTTTTCAGTTTAAGTTGATCGATTTTCCACCTAAAACAGCGAGGCAATAAATTGTAGTATCTTTATTTAAAGTAAATCTTTGCATCATTTCGTAAATAGAGTTCCATCTGATTGGGACATCTTGTTTCAGTTTCAGCTGGTCACTTTTTAAATTTTCTTCCTTTTCAGCAAGTTTGCTGCATGCAAAGGGTCTCTTCTTAAAAAAAAAAAATTCTCTTGATCTCGTCAACGGTTTTTTGTGTTTACTTCTGAATTGCGTGTTGCAGAGTGAGGTTTAAAGAATGTGCAAAAGCATGGGATACGCGGAAGTTTGAGAAGCATGGCAGTTAATTTCATATTTGACGCACTGCCTGCTTCATGGAGGTGATTTTAAAATCGATATTGTATTTGGCAATAATAGACTTTACCCAATTTGAGGTATTTTCTGCAGTATATCTGTCTTCGAATTGTAGGCACTGTAAAAGGTATGACTTTAGTTCACTCTTCTCATCTATGAAATGTGCAGTGAGAACATAGAAACTAATGCTATTTACACTTCTCCATGCTTCAGATGTAAGTTAGACTGCTCTTGCGGTGACCAAATCAGTTTTAATTATATCCAGTAACTCACAGAACAACTGGGCATTAGAGAGTTTGAGAGTGTTTTTTGACTTGGTAAATTATAATTTGGGCAAAGCATATAACACATGATTTTTTAAATTCTGTGTCCTCAACTGCAGACAGAGGATGGTATTCTCTGCAAATCATTTTCAAAAGCTGCACATCTAATACCATATTTTTATTTAATCTGTGCAGCTTTATAATATTAAAAATTTACTTATTGGTTGTTGTATATGGAAAGCAGTTGGGGATGAGGGCATCACAAAAGGAAACAGTCAGGACTTGGTCCAGAACCTGACGACATTGATGCGCTGGATAGAGCTTGAGACTCAGTTTGCCCTTCTGAGAAGATACCTTCACCTGAGATAGAAGCAGACGTCAGTGAGGACGGTTCATGAGTAATGATTTCTTGAATTTCTGCATAGATTTATGGCGATCTTGATCGGCTTCCTGGCCCACATCGTTCCAAAGGTACTATAGCATACTTCGATTTTAGATGTCCCTTGAGGTCTGATGATGAGCCATGGAAATTATCTGCTGATAGTAACGAAATTTTCGTTTTTCTCCCATTTTGGTAAAATGGTACCCTACATCGCTCGTAATTCTTCTAGTAGAGGGCAATGTGGTTGACGTATTGTTGTGCAGCACTGGAAAGTACGCTGTGAAAACAAATATACATGCAGCACATTCTATAACCAGACGTTATACAGTAGTATGTAGGACATTATGATCTGCAAAACATAGATCCACAAACGTGAAATTTGTATCATATACGAAAAGGTCTGAAAACTCATAGTGACTAAGGAATTCGTGAAGACAAGCCTGAAAATACGCAAGGATTTCACTACTGAAAGATAAAAATTTTGAATAATGTGATATCCAAACTTCGGCTACATAGCATGTGAATAAGAGATGGAAGGATAATGATTTGGATAAAGCATGGGTGAAAAAGTTCAAATGAACTCTAAAGCCTATGCTTTAGGAGCTACGGGCTTGTCAGTAGTGGGAGAAAGTATGTGTTACCCAACACTCTGTTATTGCCAAATTTATTCAAGTTGGCAGATCCAAGATGGCGGCGATAGATAGATATGGCAATATCACAATGACGTCATGGTGCGAAGTTCAAATTTGGTCAGGAAGATACGTCAATCTAACCTAACCGCATCCCCTCCTACCTTCCCACCACACCTCCAGAAAACGGCGGGAAGTTCATACGTATTACATCAGGACAATGGAACACACTACAGCTACCTCCACTAACCTAAGAAAATGGAGGGAAAATAGGTCACTTCGTCTACCACCACTAACCTAAGTCACCCGACCATCACATCTTCCTAGGAATTGGTGGGAAAAGAACTCAGCCTGTGCTAGATAGGATAGACATAAGACTTTATTTAAACAGTCTTTATTTAAACAATTTGAGGCAGAACCACCATCCAGTGTCTTCACCATGAGGTCTGGAGTCCAACTGACCTAGTACACAGTACTGCCACCAGAGGGCGCAGTCATTCCCCCGTGACCTAATCCAATATGGCAGTCCGGGGAGGGGAAAATGATGGGAAAAGGACTCAGCCTGTGCTGTGCTGCTGGAGAGAGGAAGGAATGTACTTATTTTGAAACAATTTATTTAGGGATGGGTTTGACATAGTATATTTATTACACTCATACGAAACACTCGCTTGGACGTGCTAGGGGTCACAGTAAATAGTCTGCAGACCTGCAAACCACTCGTAAACTATCAAAATAATGCAGTACACTGATGTACAGACACGCAAACAACTCGTAACTCACCGAAATAACGCAGTACACCGATGGACAGACACACAAACTACTCGTAAACTGTCTAAATAATGCATTGCACAGCAAATAGGCCTGCAAACTACTCGTAAGCAGACGATTTGGATGGGATTCGGTTAATGAAAAGGGGACATACAATTCAAGGTTTATTTCCCCAAAACAATTAATTAATTGTAATAAATTACACTGTGGCTTACAAATTACAGTGACACAACCAAATCAAGTTGCTTACAATATGAGGTAATAAAAATGTTATATGCCACAGGTGAACAGAGAAACTTATTTGTGTTGTTTGAATCACTGCCAAACAAAACTTTACAATTTGATACATTAACAAATAATCATTGTGCATTAAACTACATACTTTCACCTAATACAGTTAAATTTTATAATGTGAAGCACAAATGTATAATTTACAATTAAATTTTAGCCGAAGCTACTCCTTCCTATACCTTCTTTAAAAGAGTGATAAAATTTCCAAAAGGTATCTCACTTAAAAATGCCCTAAAACCCTTAACGCAACAACACATACATGACTAGCTCAAATAATAAATATATGTACGGCAAAGCCCAAGGTTTGCTTCCTTACAGAAAGTTTGCTGATTTCAACAGCGCAGACCACGTTCAAACTCTAGCCAACATGGGCCGCTTGCTGTTCAAAACATGTTACGACTGCGGCAGCGGGCAAACTTACATAGGTAATAAAAGAACACAGGCCACCTAGCAATCTTAACAAACTCAGTTTACACGAAGGAGGAAGAGGAGGGGGGGGGGGGGGGGGAGGACATAATAAACACCACACGCAAGTGCACTTGCCAAACCTACTACCAAAAAATACAGTATAAAAGGATCTTAATTAATGACAAAATCCAGGATAGGCCTGGCAATATTGCACCTGAGCGCTAGTAGCCAAAATAAGGTTGGCAGATACCAAGGTCTGACATCATCTTAAGGCTAACTGGCACAACAAATAAATGAGAGTAAAAGAACTAGCAAATGGCAATGCCCAAGAATTTAAATAGGATTAAGTACACACGAGGCTAAAATCAATTGCTAGCACCTTGGACATCGTCTTAGGTTTAATTGACACTACAAATAAATAAATGTAAAAGAACAGGCAAATGACAATGCCCACGAATTTAAGTAAAAATAAGTAAGCACAAGGTTAAAAGCAATTGCTAACAACTTGACAAGCACAAATTACAGACTATCGATGTCTGACGTCACTGTTGAAAAACTTTTAATTGGTCCCCTAATATGATTGGCTAGTCATGACGTAAGGGAAGATGGAAAGAAAGAGGCTATTCGTGGATGTCCATGTCGTCAACGATTGGTAGCTGTCCGCCAATCAGCGTTCGGCTTCTGATCGGCAAGATTTCCTCCTGGTGTGCGCGGAAGTGGACTGACAGTTGCTCTACAGCTGTTTGTGCTGATACGTCTGTGTCCCGTGCAGCTTCTGCCCCGTGACCGCTCTCGGCCCGTTGGACTGGGATGGCCGGCAGCCAGGATGCCGGGAGTTTGTAGCCATCTTCTCTGTTGATGTTGTCAGGCTGTTAATAATTTCGATCGACTCCCGTATTTTGCGTTCTCGCATCCACGATTCTTTAACCAGTACTCGGGCCTCCTGGGACCTGATAGGTTGTCCACAGTCACGGTGGAGTTCCGCTTAGCGCCGATTTGTTATGTTGTAATCGGACATAACATTCATGTTCTGCTACTCGTAAGCTGACAGGTCTCCCTGTTTCTCCTATGTAGGCAGCTCGCACTCACACCGTAGGTCGTAAACACCTGCAGTGTTGAGAATGTTGACTACATCCTTGGTGGAATCTATCATTTCGTGGAACCTGTGATTGCAACGAAAAATCGGTTTGAAACCTCGTCGGTGGAGGACGTTGCCTAGCCGTTCACTGACGCCTTTTACATATGCTAAGTGTACCAGCGGAAGTTTGCCTTCTTTGCCTTCTTCTCGTGTTCTGCTTCCTTTGGTTTTAGCTACCTTGCTTATGATTTTGTCATCATAGCAGTTGGCATGAAACGTGTGTTGTAGCTCCTTTAATTCTTCTTTGATGTTATTTTCATCGCTTATCCGGTAGGCTCGGGCAGTTAACGTATGCCGGACAGAATACTTTTGAGCTGGGTGGTGGTGGCTCTCTGCGTGCAGGTACCGATAAGTGTGCGTTGGTTTCCGGTACACTTTGTGTCCCAGTTTATCTACGGCAGCTCTGTATACTTCCACATCCAGAAATGGCAAGGAACCATTGTTTTCGGTCTCGTGTGAACTTTATATTTTTTGTGCAGGCTATTTAAGTGCTGGAGGAAGTTTCCCAATTCCGTTCCACCGTGAGGCCAGATAACGAATGTGTCGTCCACATATCGTAGCCAACAACTGGGACGTAACGGAGCAGAAGCTAGGGCCGTTTGCTCAAAGGCTTCCATGAAGATGTCCGCAGCTACAGGGGAGAGCGGGGAACCCCTTGCCACTCCATCTAACTGTTCATAATATTTTCACCTCCAGGTGAAGTACGTAGATGGCAGGCATAAGCGCACCAGATCGCAGATATCTGGTGCGATCCGATCCGGTAGAATGCGCATAGTCTCCTCAATAGGAACGTTAGTGAAGAGAGACTTGATGTCAAAACTGACCATAATGTCCTTTACGAGGGCCTTCGTATTTCTGCCTATCCTCACCGTCGGGTCATTCCTTAGTACTCTGTAAATGGGATCGCTTATCAGTTCGTCCATCTTCTTTTCATATTCAGAAGTGTCCATCAGAACCTTAGCGTTTCCTTTGTCCGCATGTAGGACCACAATATTCTTGTTATTCCTGAGCTCCTTTGTGGCCTGTCTTTGTTCGCGTGTGATATTGGCTCTGGGTGGTTTTGCTTTTTGTAAAATTCTTACGGTTTCCTGCCTTACCTTTTCTGCTTCGACATGTGGTACTTGGTGAAGTGACACATCCACAGATTGAATGATCTCTTCTGTGGGAATCTTTGTGGGTGTAACTGCAAAGTTTAACCCTTTGGACAGAACTGACGTCGCTGCCTCACTGATGGTCTGCGTCGAATGTCAACCAAGGTATGAACTGTATCCAGACTTATCTGTGAGTGGTGTTTGTTTCCCGTTAGCTCCTCAAATTTCTTTTTCTGTCGACTGCTGATCAAGTTGTCCTCCATGCAGGCCTGGTTGTGCGTTATTCGGTCGATGTTATCCCAGTCCTTCGCCGATAACGTACTTCACAACCATAATTGCATGCTGTACAGTTGCCTGTTGTTGTTGTTTATGATACTCCGGTGGTGTTGTATACTCTCCCTTAATAATGCACGGCTGGTTCGATGGTAAATGGTTCTTCTCTTCTCGTATCGATTTGAGGCCATACCCTGATGAGCCGTGGATGCGAGAACGCAAAATATGGGAGTCGATCGAAATTATTAAACAGCCTGACAGCATCAACAGAGAAGTTGGCTACAAACTCCCGGCATCCCGGCTGCCGGCCATCCCAGTCCAATGGGCCACAAGCGGTCGCGAGGCAGAAGCTACACGGGTTGGTTGGTTGGTTTGGGGAGGACACCAGACTGCGTGGTCATCGGTCTCATCGGATTAGGGAAGGAAGTCGGCCGTGCCCTTTCAGAGGAACCATCCCGGCATTTGCCTGGAGTGATTTAGGGAAATCACGGAAAACCTAAATCAGGATGGCCGGACGCGGGATTGAACCGTCGTCCTCCCGAATGCGAGTCCAGTGTCTAAAAGCTACACGGGACACGGACGTATCAGCACAAACAGCTGTAGAGCAACTGTCAGCCCACTTCCACACACCAGGAGGAAATCTTGCCGACCAGAAGCCGAACGCTGATTGGAGGACAGCTACCAATCGTTGACGACATGGACATCCACGAATAGCCTCTTTCTTTCCATCTTACGTCATGACTAGCCAATCATATTAGAGGACCAATTAAAAGTTTTACAACAGTGACGTCAGACGCCGATAGTCTGTAATAAATAGTAGCACCTATCCCCATGCAAAACCAGTCGTGCCCTGAGGAAGGCCGTTGCAATTCGGCCGAAACGTTGGTTTTAATTTATTATTGTTGTTAGTTTTTAGCAATGACGCGGCATAATACCCAGAAGAATTTATCACTATGACACCGACCACGGAAGCCTACGTTCTTATAACAAAGAACTGTTCCAATGCACGTACGCATTGACATCACCAACTCCGCACATGCCCCCGCAAAGTGACGACACGGTTGTCAGCTGTCGAGCTAGGTACAGGTGTCCGTTCAGGTCCGACAACCATGAGGCGCCTGCATCCCTTTCATACTTGACACCTGAGAAATTCCTGTCGAAATACGTGTTCACGTAGGCACCGTTGCTGACGCGAAGATGCATAGCTGCAGTGCGGGTCCAGGGCCGAGAGAGATGTTTGCATAGCAGCTAAAAGGTTCACAATGCCTGATGACATTACATGTCTATCTAAACAAGCACCAACTCACCCCCAGGTCAATGGCGCGAAACCTGTGGATACTAACTTCACAGGTCATGCTATAGAAATCTGTTCCAATACTTCCCAGAATAGCACAGGGTGCATTGGTGCTAGCGATCCCAATGGGACAAGTGAACTGCATCTAGCCGTGCATGCATGCTTACCTGCCCAGCGTGGCTGACACATCACTGCAAAATGTTCATCCTGCTGTCAGTATACGTCACAGAAACGGTAAACGTTCTCACAGCTAAAAGCCGTCATCATGTCTGTGCATGACCGTGAAAACACCGTTAATCATAAAAGTAATCTTCTTGTTTGGATAGAGAGCACATCTAAGCACAGTCTGGAGGAAATCAGAAGAATTATGCAAACAGAATTCGAAGCACTGTCCTACAGAGGAGAAAACTGGCGGGAATTTCCGGTATCCTACAGCTACTGTTCTGGAGATGTCCTAATGCCACAGTGGTGAATGAGTGACGGTATCCCCACCAGAGATGGATGGTCTGCTTCAACGTGTCTTTGAACACTTGCTATCTCAGAACTTTCCATAAATACCTCGCCTCCATCTTGCTCGAATCAGTTTGTAGACACTCCTATGTCCCGACACAAAGTATGTCTTGTGAATGAATGGAGCATTGTGATTGACTCTTATTGAATTTACCCACCGGATTACAGATGCTGCTGATGTGGAAGCACCATACGCCTTTTTTTTTTTTCTTTCTGCAGGCACGACTTTCAGTGGCAAAATACTGTTTTGCACAGATCACCATATTGCACCGATAATTAAACCCTTCAAAGTGGCCTACAGATCGTCAAATATGGGAAGACTCTTACTCAATTACACTGCTCCGCCATTGAGGACGGGAGCTTGAATATTAGAGCGTGAAACCCATCTCCAATGCAGAAATATATCACCACATACTGTGTCGATGTAGTAAACATACAATTCGTATCCTGCGCCATACGAAATCGCCCCTTTTACACCATTTGTATAGCTATCAACCCAGACACTTGTACATATACCACGAAGATAGATGGCATAAGCACATGCACCGTAGGTATACTCCACGCTGCACTAGATATTTCCTGGGAGGTCGGGCAGTCATCCACTCCTGACGCGTGATGAGAGCACCCTCAGTGGCCTGAAGTCACTCTCAGAACTGTGCTACAAATTCGGTGTCAGCTCCTCTCAGCACAAAAGCGTTACTGTTTTGCTTGCTTGCTTGCTTTTCTGCACCCATCTCCAGACTCTGGGATTACACAAACATACGTAATTTCGCATGGTTCACCAGAATATCATACGATATTCACGATACTTCTTGATATCTAGCACATAGCAATATCGCTTGCATAGCAGTATCGCTTGCTTAATATAATTCCAAAGATATAGATTGGAAATTATTTCTCTAGAAACCCGAAACTTTAGAGAGGTGGAGCGTGCTGTAAACCACTGAGTAACTAGAAACTTATCCCATCAGCGAAGACTTTTACATGAAAACTCGACAAAAATAGAGGAAACTGATGTTTCCACTCGAGAACACCGATGTCGGCGATGTAACAGTTTCCAAGTCATCCCTATAATTTACATAGTCAACTAAGGTGTTTCTCATGTCTAGAGAACCAGCAAACGTGTCTTCCACCTGTCTTTCACCTGCTAGATGCACACACCACAATCGATGTTCCCTCAACTACCTAAAGGTGCGAAATTTGCTCAAGCAGTCAATCGAACAATTTACATGAGAAAATAATGGTCAAGCGCAAACACACATCCATGTCGAATTTTCACGCAATCACTAAAGGTGCCCAAAACATACGAGGGTAATCCCAAAAGTAAGGTCTCCTATTTTATCGTAAGTACATACTCCTGTTTATTTCTACAATGGTTTATATTAGTTTACAGCTTGAACATTTAGCTATTTTTCGACATAATCACCATTTCTGTCGATGCACTTTTGTAGATGTCGTGGCAGTTTTTGTATGCCCATGTCATACCAGCTCGCCGCCATGCTGTTCAGAAAGTTATCAACCTATTCTTTCACCTCGTCGTCGGAGCTGAATCGCTTTCCGGCCAAATGTTGTTTTAACCTAGGGAACAGGTGACAGTCACTGGGCGCCAAGTCAGGACTATAGGTGGGTGGGCGATTATGTTCTACAGAAACTGTTGCACGAGTGCAACGGTTTGTCGAGTGATGTGCGGGCAAGTGTTGTCATAGAGAATGTTTATGCCCTTGCTCAACATTCTTCTTCTCCAGTCCTGAATTACCCGTTTCAATTTTTTCAGAGTCTCACAGTACCTGTCAGCGTTAATTATGGTCCCAGGGATTCAGGTCTATGTACTTATAAAAAAATAAGAGACCTGGAATGTCAGATCCCTTAATCAGGTACGTAGTTTAGGAAATTTAAAAAGGGAAATGGGTAGGTTAAAGTTAGATATAGTGGGAATTAGTGAAGTTCGGTGGCAGGAGGAACAAGTTTTCTGGTCACGTGAATACAGGGCTATAAATACAAAATCAGATAGAGGAAATGCTGGAGTAGGTTTAATAATGAATAGGAAAATGGGAAAGCTACTACAAACAGCATAGTCAACGCATTATTGTGGCCAAGATAGACACGAAGCCCGCATCTACTACAGTAGTACAAGTTTATATGCCAACTAGCTCTTCAGACGACGAAAAGATCGATGAAATGAATGATGAGATAAAAGAAATTATTCAGATAGTGAATGGAGACGAAAATTTAATAGTCATGGGTGACTGGAATTCGACAGTAGGAAAAGGAAGAGATGGAAACGTAGTAGGTGAATATGGATTGGGAGTAAGAAATAAAAGAGGAAGCCGACTGGTAGAATTTTGCACAGAGCATAACTTAATCATAGCTAACACTTGGTTCAAGAATCATAAAAGAAGGTTGTATACATGGAAGAAGCCTGGAGATACTAGAAGGTATCAGATAGATTATATAATGGTGAGACGGAGATTTAGGAACCAGGTTTTAAAATGTAAGACATTTTCAGGGGCAGATGTGGACTCTGACCACAATCTATTGGTTATGAACTGTAGATTAAAAGTAAAGAAACTGCAAAAAGATGGGAATTTAAGGGGATGGGACCTGGATAAACTGACTAAACCAAAGGTTGTACAGTGTTTCAGGGAGAGCATAAGGGAACGATTGACAGGAATGGGGGAAAGAAATACAGTAGAAGAAGAATGGGTAGCTTGAAGCGATGAAGTAGTGAAGGCAGCAGAGGACCAAGTAGGTAAAAAGAGGAGGGCTAACAGATATCCTTGGGTAACAGAAGAAATATTGAATTTAATTGATAAAAGAAGTAAATGAAGCAGGCAAAAAGGAATACAAACGTCTCAAAAAAGAGATCGACAGGAAATGCAAAATGGGTTAGCAGGTATGGCTAGAGGACAAATGTAAGGATGTAGAGGCATATATCACAAGGGGTAACATAGACACTGCCTACAGAAACTTAAAGAGCCCTTTGAAGAAAAGAGAACCACTTGTATGAATATCAAGAGCTCAGATGGAAACCCAGTTCTAAGCAAAGAGGGAAAGCAGAAAGTATTAAGGACTATATAGAGGGTCTATACAAGGGTGATGTACTTGAGGAAAATATTATGGAAATGGAAGAGGATGTAGATGCAGATGAAATGGGAGATATGATACTGCATGAAGAGTTTGACAGAGCACTAAAAGACCTAAGTCTAAAGAAGACCCCGGGAGTAGACAACATTCCATTAGAACTACTGACAGCCTTGGGAGAGCCAATCCTGACAAAACTCTACCATCTGGTGAGCAAGATGTGTGAAACAGGCGAAATACCCTCAGACTTCAAGAAGAATATAGTAATTCCAATCCCCAAGAAAGCAGGTGTTGGCAGATGTGGAAATTACCGAACAGTCAGTTTAATAAGTCACAGCTGCAAAATACTAACGCGAATTCTTTACAGACGAATGGAAAAACTGGTAGAAGCCGACCTCAGGGAAGATCAGTTTGGATTCCATAAAAATATTGGAACATGTGAGGCAATACTGATCCTACGACTTATCTTAGAAGATAGATTAAGGAAAGGCAAACCTACTTTTCTAGCGTTTGTAGACTTAGAGAAAGCTTTTGACAAAGTTGATTGAAATACTTTCTTTCGAATTCTGAAGGTGGATGGGGTAAAGTACAGGGAGCGAAGGCTATTTACAATTTGTACAGAAACTAAAAGGCAGTTATAAGAGTCGAGGGACATGAAAGGGAAGCAGTGGTTGGGAAGGGAGTGAGACAGGGTTGTAGCCTATCCCCGATGTTATTCAATCTCTATATTGAGTAAGCAGTAAAGGAAACAACAGAAAAATTTGGAGTTGGTATTAAAATCCATGGAAAAGAAATAAGAACTTTGAGGTTTGCCGATTACATTGTAATTCTGTCAGAGACAGCAAAGGACCTGGAGGAGCAGTTGAATGGAATGGACAGTGTCTTGAAAGGAGGATATACGATTAACATCAACAAAAGCAAAACGAGGATAATGGGAATGTAGTCGAATTAAGTCGGGTGATGCTGAGGGAATTAGATTAGGAAATGAGACACTTAAAATAGTTAAGGAGTTTTGGTATTTGGGGAGTAAAATAGCTGATGATAGTCGAAGTAGAGAGGATATAAAATGTAGACTGGCAAAGGTAAGGAAAGCGTTTCTGAAGAAGAGAAATTTGTTAGCATCGAGTATAGATTTAACTGTTAGGAAGTCGTTTCTGAAAGTATTTGTATGGAATGTAGCCATGTATGGAATTGAAACATGGACGATAAATAGTTTGGACAAGAAGAGAATAGAAGCTTTCGAAATGTGGTGCTACAGAAGAATACTGAAGATTAGATGGGTTGATTACATAACTAATGAGGAGGTATTAACTAGAATTGGGGAGAAGAGAAATTTCTGGCACTACTTGACTAGAAGGAGGGATCGGTTGGTAGGACATGTTCTGAGGCATCAAGGGATCACCAATTTAGTATTGGAGGGCAGCTTGGAGGGTAAGAATCGTAGAGGGAGGCCAAGAGATGAATACACTAAGCAGATTGAGAAGGATGTAGGTTGTAGTAGGTACTGGGAGATGAAGAAACTTGCACAGGATAGAGTTGCATGGAGAGCTGCATCTAACCAATCTCTGGACTGAAGACCACAACAACGACAACTTTTGGGATTACCCTCGTACTAAGTATTAGTTCGCTATTCGGCTGTCTAGAGGACGACACGGTTAAGTCAACTACATTCCTGCTTCCCAACAGGCCTTTCCACTCTGACGGCTCCTGCCGTTAATGGGAAACGTGAACCATTTCCGCCACAGGCCACCGGCGCTGCACGATAAACACGCATAAGAAGAATCATCATCCTAGGAAATCCGTCACATATATATTTGATCGCTATACTTACAATTAAATGTTACGATTGCGATCTCAGTGGACATTCGACAATGAGCGAAGTATTGGAAATACACCCTGCTGACGGCTGTGGCTCTGGAAATAGAAATATCTGTGCCAATCTTATGACTTGACATACTCGTCCCTTTGCTATCACAGTATTCCACGTCAAATCCATACCTTCCTTACGACTGGACATAGTCATTTCCTTTGCACATATCCGAACACAAACACATATTTTATAAACCTGATGCTCAAGGCGGACCTATCACACATCCCGTACTACTATGTACAATACTTCGTCAATAACTGATTGCTGGCGATACGAAATAATACTGACCGAAAATCAACGATGGGTGGACATGTCTCATAAGTTTTCTTGCGAGTGGTACCACTGTGTCTTAGAAAGAGAGTTGTAACCGTCTTACAAACCGCCAGATGTTAAAAAACACTTCCATATTACCATCACACGCTGTCTTGGTTCTACAGGTGCATACAAGTATCCATGTTAAAAGCTATACTGGCTTTTTAAGTCTACGTATGGCATTACCTCTCAATGAAATGTTTTTTTCCAAGCAATTACAATGACACTGAATATAGACGGTAATCGCCGGAGTGCATTGTATCAGATCAACAGTGCGGTTACACGTCGCCGACGGTACAACCTCGTGATAAAATTATCGAAACTTGAAAGTGATTCGGATAAGGAGCGTGGTATGAAACTGGTATTTGGAACTCCCTCACACTGCCGCCGCTAGATATTTCTCCGGTATTTGTAACGCATTCTGTCTCGATGCCATGTCAGAGGTTCGATGATATATCGACTGGGTTATAGGCGTTGGTTGATTGAGAAGGATCAAAAAGAGCAGTAGATGGTGTGCTGATTGAGGTCGTAAGAAATGTACCCTAGCTTTGCAGATCTCTAGTGTTCGGTAGAACTGCTGTCTGCGATTTGGAATCAATTTTTTCCATTCAACCACATACCTGCGCTGGATCTTACGGAGAAGTCCTTTAATGATTACAGCCACTCGTAAATCATATTTCTGGCACTCTCATATCTCGAAACGAGTCACCTTTCTCGAACCTATCTGCTACAGTAAGATTCGAACGTGGTTTTAGGTAGTCCCTATGCATCTTGCAACTGCCCTTCAGACTCTATGCTACCATCCCTGCAGCTTTGCGCACGTGATGGTTCCAATGCAAGTCGGAACTGAGTAGAAGTCGGAGAAAGCTATAACTACCACCTTCTGCAACTCATGTAGAAACATGCTAAGCTGAGGTACTGCGCCAGGTCTGTGTTTTGACCAATCGATGGAAACGGAAACTGGGACAAGGACGAGAATTTTGCTACTGCACTGTGGTGCGTCCCCAGACTACATGAAAGTACTACAAATCCGCGTCCCTCAGGGTCCATTCATGTCTATCACCCCAACATGCTATCTTCGTTATTACATACTATCCAACAAAGAAAAATTACGAACTGTAAAAGCCCCACTAACTTCATGTGATACAGAACTCGATAAGATTTTTACCGCATCTCTCTCTTCCCATATATCGAAAACAAATACCGCAAGAGTGCCGGAATTGAGCACATGTGACGATCCAGGTACTGATCAACTGCACAGACCAGTTTAAAGTTTGATCACCTGTACTGTAGGAGGATCATCGTATCCCACAGACTATACAGTAAGTGGCAAGAGACGTTCCCTGTGACCCTCGTCGTTGTTTGAAACATTGTTTTTTTTCTGCTGTAACACGCTTTGTATATTGCCATACATTTTGTTTTTCCGCCACGACTTCAAGGTCTGTGTCAGGTTCTAAACTGACATTCAGACGTACTGATCCATTGCCTCTCACAGAATAGTCGATGTCGCAAGGTGAAAATCATATTGTAACTGCTGCTACCTGTAGCGACCCTTTTTTCTATCCCGACTTCCGTATCTTGCACGAAAGTAGGAATGCACCTTGACTGGTATGGAGGGGTTTTGTTTTATCCCAGCTAGTTCTTAAATTAACCCCAGTGAGTCACTACACGTATTGTCTTCCCAATTCTGAAGGGAAAAACCATAAGTAAATTCATACTAGTGTTTTCAATAGATTCTCGTTCACTTGTTTCAGTTACTAGTCTGCAGTTTATTCTTGGTAAAAAACACGTAACCTAATTATTTATGAACCTAAATCGAAGTAAAGTTCAAGACGAATAGTCAGTTTCAAATTAAAACGTTATTTTATTTAACAATGATTATTAATAAATCAGTTCACTCACATGATCGCATTCAAAGGGGGTCTTTGAATAAGTATCTAATCTGGAATCCCGTCAATATCAGAGATACTAAACAATGTTCTGTCACTTTCGATAAAAAGATTGTTCCCGTTTAATATCCATAAGCTGTCACGAACTATGATTACTAGTCGCGTGAAGTAAATCTTTTCCACTATCACAATACAAAGTCCGAGTCTGTCCCAAAAATCGTTAATTCCGTAAAATATTTAAATCTTCACACGAAGTGACATTAAATTCAGAGAGATTATTGGTCACCTCCCCGTTACTCTAATATGACAAAAGTTCTAATTCTGATCTGAAATTAATGCTTCCCAAAAACCAATCTCGTCGCTAGTTATTCTTGCTCCCTGGTTTAATAAAGCTCCTATTGTTGCTTCCTAAAGCTGTACGTCCTAATTGACTTCGAACAGACTAGAGGATAGAGACTGGAGTATCATAATTGCATTGTATGTCTATTTATACTTTAGTAAACGCTATCTTTGGTGTTCAAGACCTGCGTTCTGTGACTATAATATTGATTTTCTCATATATAAGAATAACTAATAATTTATTCTATTATTTTTCTACTATAGATTTCCCTCTATTTGTCTCTTATTTCTATTTCGTAAATTACTACTTGTGGAGGGGCTTGGGACATTTTCTGAATTTATATTTTGAGGGCATGGGAGCTAATTTGGGAGCTATTTTGGTTTATTAACACCGAGAGGCATTGTAGGTGTTACATGCCCCCCCCCCCCCCCAGGACTATGATAAGCTTAAACTGTCTTGGATTATCATGGTCCTAGCAATGGGTGTTTTTTCTTCCATTTTTTCTCTTTTTCATTTCTCTTTCATACATCATTCTCATCATACACAATTTGGTTACAACAAAATTGACAAACATTAAAATTTCAAAAGGGCTTAACAGATTTTCCCTCTAAATATTTCAAGACATAACCTGTAATAAAATTAATAATTTGGCGTAAGCGAACTGCCACTACACAATTCAATAATTTAAATTTATCACTTATTATATAAAGCCTAAGCCCACTGCTCTGTTTAAAAAATATCGTGACTCTATAAAAAACAAACTTTATAAAACTTGAACTTCAACAATTTCTTGAATTTTCTGCTGATGCCAATACGCGCAAAAGAGAAGCTGCTACCGCACCAGATTGACCAGGCAGCATTGTACTATCTGGTTCTTCACTCGGCCGTCTCTTCTTTTGACTTGTGACCGAGACTTACGAACGTCTGTATCTCATTGTTTAATACAGACTATTTGCATTGTCGTCACTCGAAGAAGCTCGCCAAAGAGACGCTGCCAACTGTACCAGATCGACCAGGCAGCGTTGTCGATCTGGTTCTCACTCGGCCGCCACTTCTTTTGACTTGCGACCGAGACTTATTTCCTGAAGTCCGATGTTCTGCTGTATACAGCCGTTAATAGCTGAATCTTCGACGATAATC